>NW_016904169.1:0-214 GCF_001698545.2 Rhinopithecus bieti | reverse complement strand
TGGTACATTATGTCTTCATTGTCATTGGTTTCAAAGAACATCTTTATTTCTGCTTTCATTTTGTTATTTACCCAGTAGTCATTCAGGAGCAGGTTGTTCAGTTTCCATGTAGCTGTGCGGTTTTGGGTGAGTTTCTTAGTCCTGAGTTCTAATTTGATTGCACTGTGGACTGCGAGACTGTTATGATTTCATTCTTTTGCATTTGCTGAGGAGT
>NW_016904168.1:0-1159 GCF_001698545.2 Rhinopithecus bieti | reverse complement strand
TCATGATTTGGCTCTCCGTTTGTCTGTTATTGGTGTACAGGAATGTTTGTGGTTTTTGCACATTGATTTTGTATCCTGAGACTTTGCTAAAGTTATTTATCATCTTAAGTAGATTTTGGGCTGAGACGATGAGGTTTTCTAAATATACAATCATGTCATCTGCAAACAGGGACAATTTGACTTCCTCTTTTCCTAATTGAATACACTTTATTTCTTTCTCCTGCCTGATTGCCCTGACCAGAACTTCCAATACTATGTTGAATAGGAGCGGTGATCGAGGGCATCCTTGTTTTGTGCCAGTTTTCAAAGGGAATGCTGGAGAGGATGTGAAGAATTAGGAACACTTTTACTCTGTTGGTGGGACTGTAAACTAGTTCAACCATAGTGGAAGACAGTGTGGTGATTCCTCAAGGATCTAGAAACAGAAATACCATTTGACCCAGTCATCCCGTTACTGGGTATATACCCAAAGGATTACAAATCATGCTGCTATAAACACTCATGCACACGCATGTTTATTGCAGCTCTATTCAAAATAGCAAAGACTTGGAACAAACCCAAACGTCCATCAATGATAGACTGGATTAAGGAAATATTGCACATATACACCATGGAATGCTATGCAGCCATAAAAAAGGATGAGTTCATGTCCTTTGTATGGACATGGATGAAGCTGGAAACCATCATTCTCAGCAAACTATTGCAAGGACAAAAAACCAAACACCACATGTTCTCATTCACAGGTGGGGATAGAACAATGAGGACACTTGGACACAGGAAGGGGAACATCACACACTGGGGCCTGTCTTGGGATGGGGAAGGAGGGAGAGATAGCATTAGGACATATACCTAATGTAAATGACGAGTTAATGGGTGCAGTACACAAACATGTCACATGTACAGAAATGTAATAAACCTGCATGTTGTGCACATGTACCCTGGAACTTAAAGTATAATAAAATAAAAAAAAAGTTTTATTAAAAAACCAAAGCCTAACCATTAAAATATCAAAATTTAAAATAGTAAAACCTTTTACTTTTAGAGAGAGAGAATATATTATATTAATCTTTCATTTTCTACTTATAAAACAATCCAGTCTTCCCTTAACAGTGATGAAGGAGTAGAATATATATTTTTTAATGTAAATAAAAATATTTTT
>NW_016904167.1:0-817 GCF_001698545.2 Rhinopithecus bieti | reverse complement strand
GCTCTAGTGTTAGGTGCATATATGTTTAGGATTGTGATATTTTCCTGTTGGACAAGGCCTTTTACCATTATATAATGACTCTCTTTGTTTTAACTGCTGTTGCTTTAAAGTTTGTTTTGTCTGATAGAAGAATAGCTACCCCTGCTTGCTTTTGGTGTCCATTTACATGAAATGCCTTTTCCATCCCTTTAAGTTTATGTGAGTCCTTATGTGCTAGGTGAGTCTCCTGAAAGCAGCAGATAGTTGGTGGGTGATTTTTTTTTTTATCCATTCTCCAGTATCTTTTAAGAGTAGCATTTAGGCTATTTACATTCAATGTTAGTATTGAGATGTGAGGTACCATTCTGTTCATTGTGCTATTTGTTGCCTGTGTGCCTTGGTTTTTTTGTTTTTTGTTTTGCTTTATAAATTGTATATTTGTTTTATAGGTCCTGTGTGATTTATGCTTTATAGAGGTTTTGTTTTGATGTGTTTCCAGGATTTGTTTCAAGATTTAGAGCTCATTTTAACAGTTCTTGTAGTGGTGACTTGGTAGTGGCAAATTCTCTCAGCATTTGTTTGTCTGAAAAGACTGTATCTTTCCTTCATATATGATGCTTAGTTTTGCTGGATACAAAATGCTTGGCTGATAATTGTTTTGTTTGAAGAGGCTGAAGAAAGGGCCCCAATCTTTTCTAGCTTGCAGGATTTCTCCTGAGAAATCTGCTGTTAATCTGATAGGTTTTCCTTTATAGGTTATCTGGTGCTTCTGTCTGACAGCTCTTAAGATTCTTTCCTTCGTCTTAACTTCGGATAAGCTAATGACAATGTGCCTAGG
>NW_016904166.1:0-816 GCF_001698545.2 Rhinopithecus bieti | reverse complement strand
CTACCTTTAACTCCCGTTGTGAGTCCTTACTTTCCCCACTGTCCTGCTTAGAACAAAGCACTGTCGATCCCTATCATTCATGGATTCCACAGTTGTGAATTCACCTACTCTTGAAAATCCACTTCTAACTCCCAAATCAACCCTGGCAGCACTCTCAGTCATCTGCAGACATGCATAGGGGTGAGAGATTTGAGCTCCCAGCTCAGGTGGAGCAAAGCTCTGCCTGCCTTCTTACGCCAGCCCACGCCGTAAACAAATGTGTTGTTTTAAGGTCTGTTTAGTGCTACTTTTCCATATTTTAATGCTTTTGTGAGTAATTTGGCTGTTTAGAATGGCCCACAAGCTCAGTGCTGGTGTGCTGTGTTCCCAAGTGCAGGAAGGCCATGATGTGCCTTAAGAGAAAATATGCATCCATGGGATGCAAGACTGGTTCAACATACACAAATCAATAAATGTAATCCAGTATATAAACAGAACCAAACACAAAACCCCATGATTATCTCAATAGATGCAGAAAAGGCCTTTGACAAAATTCAACAGCCCTTCATGCTAAAAACTCTCAATAAATTCGGTATTGATGGAACGTATCTCAAAATAACAAGAGCTATTTATGACAAACCCACAGCCAATATCATACTGAATGGGCAAAAACTGGAAGCATGCCCTTTGAAAACTGGTATAAGACAGGGATGCCTTCTCTCACTACTCCTATTCAACATAGTGTTGGAAGTTCTGGCTAGGGCAATCAGGCAAGAGAAAGAAATCAAGCATATTCAGTTAGGAAAAGAAGAAGCCAAACTGTCCCTGTTTGCAGAT
>NW_016904165.1:0-849 GCF_001698545.2 Rhinopithecus bieti | reverse complement strand
AATGCAAATCAAAACCACAATGAGATACCATCTCACACCAGTTAGAACGGCAATCTTTTTCATTTTTATTAGTCTTGCTAGTGGTCTATCTATTTTGTTGATCTTTTCAAAAAACCAGCCCCTGGATTCGTCAATTTTTTTGAAGGGTTTTTTGTGTGTCAATCTTCTTCAGTTCTGCCCTGATCTTAGTTATTTCTTGCCTTCTGCTAGCTTTCCAATTTGTTTGCTCATGCTTCTGTAGTTCTTTAATTGTGATGTTAGGGTGTTGATTTTAGATCTTTCTTGCTTTCTCTTATGGGCATTTAGTGCTATCAATTTCCCTTGACACACTGCTTTAAATGGGTCCCAGAGATTCTGGTACACTGTGTCTTTGTTCTCATTGGTTTCAAAGAGCATCTTTATTTCTGCCTTCATTTCGTTATTTACCCAGTAGTCATTCAGGAGCAGGTTGTTCAGTTTCCATGTAGTTGTGCGGTTTTCAGTGAGTTTCTTAACCCTGGATTCTGATTTGATTGCACTGTGGTCTGAGAGACAGTTTGTTGTGATTTCTGTTCTTTTACATTTGCTGAGGAGTGCTTTACTTCCAATTATGTGGTAAATTTTAGAATAAGGGTTATGTGGTGCTGAGAAGAATGTATATTCTGTTGATTTGGGGTGGAGAGTTCTGTAGATGTCTATTAGGTCTGCTTGGTGCAGAGCTGAGTACAAATCCTGGATATCCTTGTTAATCTTCTGTCTCATTAATCTGTCTAATATTGACAATGGGGTGTTAGTCTCCCATTATTATTGTGTGGGAGTCTAAGTCTCTTCGTAGGTCTCTAAGGACTTGCTTATGAATCTGGTGCTCCT
>NW_016904164.1:0-818 GCF_001698545.2 Rhinopithecus bieti | reverse complement strand
CTTCATTTCAGCCTTGCTGAATCTGACAATTATGTGTCTTGGGGTTGCTCTTCTTGGGGAGTATCTTTGTGGTGGTCTCTGTATTTCCGGAATCTGAATGTTGGTCTGCCTTGCTAGGTTGGGGAAGTTCTCCTGGATAATATCCTGAAGAGTGTTTTCCAACTTGGTTCCATTCTCCCCATCACTTTCAGGTACACCAATGAAATGTAGATTTGGTCTTTTCACATAGTTCCATATTTCTTGGAGGTTTTGTTCATTTGTTTTAGTCTTTTTTTCTCTAACTTTGTCTTCTCACTTTATTTCATTAATTTGATCTTCAATCACTGATACCCTTTCTTTTTTTAGATCAAATCGACTATTGAAGCTTGTTGTGCATGCGTCATGAAATTCTTGTGTCATGGTTTTCAGCTCCATCAGGTCATTTAAGGTCTTCTCTACACTGTTTATCCTAGTTAGCCATTTGTCTAATCTTTTTTCAAGGTTTTAGCTTCCTTGCAATGGGTTTGAACATCTTCATTTAGCTCGGAGAAGTTTGTTATTACTGACCTTCTGAAGCCTACTTCTTTCTGTCAACTTGTCAAAGTCATTCTTCATCCAGCTTTGTTCCATTGCTGGTGAAGAGCTGCAATCCTTTGGAGGAGAAGAGGCACTCTGATTTTTAGAATTTTCAGCTTTTCTGCTCTGATTTCTCCCCATCTTTGTGGTTTTATCTACCTTTAGTCTTTGATGTTGGTGACCTACAGATGGGGTTTTGGTCTAGATGACCTTTTTGTTGATGTTGCTGCTGTTCCTTTCTGTTTGTTAGTTTTCCTTCTAAC
>NW_016904163.1:0-303 GCF_001698545.2 Rhinopithecus bieti | reverse complement strand
ATTCCAAAGGGCATGGAAACAAGAGGGGATGCAGAATTGCTGCAATTTTGGCAATCAGTATCATTCCGCCTTTTCTTACAACAAGGTTTATATAACTGTTCCAAGTCAAGAAACTTATCCAAAGTGCTACAGCTATTAAGTGGCTGGACTGGGACTCAGGATCAACTTTGCCTGACTCCAAAGCCCATGTACCTCCATAGACCTTACAACTCAAGCAGCTTCCCTAGGCCTTTGAGATCCTGAAGACTGACTCTTCTGCAATAGAATAAAGGTTCTTTTGAGATGCTCATCCTTCTAGTAGGA
>NW_016904162.1:0-1161 GCF_001698545.2 Rhinopithecus bieti | reverse complement strand
GGACTGCATTGAAGCCAGGCTGCCTTGAAGAAGCTCTCCCAGACTGCCCTTTTCCCGAAGGCAGGATCATGACTTGCCAGATGTTTCACATGTGTTAGCAAGACTAGAGTTGGAGCAGGCATCAAACCTTACATCCCATATGTCACACCTCACCACAGACCTGGGTGCCAAATACCCTGAAGAGTCTGAACTCACATTGGCAGTTAGCAAAGTACTCCTACGGCTGCATCTGCAGTTAACACAGCATCCCTATGGCCACTGTCTCGCTTGATCCCCACAGCCACCCTGGGAGAAAGGCAGAAAGCAATCATTTGATAGAAAGGATGCTGAGGCTCTGGGAGGGAAAGGGACTTGCCTAAAGCCCCAGGGTGAAGCAGCATCTCTGGACTCCCAGTGTTGCCCAATACTGTGCTACTTGCCTCTACCCATCTCCGTTCGTCATCAGCACATCCTAGGGCAAGCCCCAATCCCTGCCTCATTTTGGTTTATGGGCGCTGGACCTACAGCCCCTCTCTCCAACCATTTGGAAACAGAAACAGATGCTATTGTTCTTCCTTAGAGAACGTGGCCAGTGGAAATGGCACACTGGGAATCAGAGTGAATGTCCTTGAAAGAGGGCCATGGATCAACAAGGCCAAGCCAGAGGGTGTAGAATGCTTTTCCTTAGAAATCTTTGGGAATGAAGTGGGTTTCAGACACTCCCATCCCTTCCCCAGCAGCCACCCCTACCACATTGGTTTAGACTGGGTGGGGTGGGGGGGGTGGTGGATAAAAAATCAGATTGCTCATGGCTCCCAGCCTCCTTCCTCAGCTGCTTCTGTCCTAGCCCAGGCCTGGTGCCATTCTCACATTCTCACACTCGTGTGATATGTCACACACATCACAAACCTTGATGGTCACACAGTCACAGCCTGGTCTCTGCTCCTGTGGGTCAGTGGCCAGACATCCCTTGGGATGGCTCAAAGGAGTCAGGACTTGGAAGTGGGGACATCAGGGTAGCTGAAGGAAATCCACACACCCAGCGTATCTCAGGGTTCAGACTCTCTGACCTGTGGTAGGCTCCCCAGGGGCTGGGAGAGGAGTTGAAGGGAATGGAGGATGGAGGACAGCGAGAAGGAGGAGGAATGCAACACGTGGGGTGGCCGCCAAGAGTGAAAATAG
>NW_016904161.1:0-2617 GCF_001698545.2 Rhinopithecus bieti | reverse complement strand
AGAAGAGACTAAGGAATAATATATTTGGGAATGTATGCCTTTAGACTCCCCACTTTGCCTGTGCTAACAGTCTGGGAAAAGCAAGCAAAATTAGAATGAAGATGAGAAAGATGGGCTAGATTCAAATACTTTCTACCCATTTGTTGAAAGGTCATCCTAAGCTTCCATCCCTCCTCCTCACTTGCCAGTAACTTAATTCTTGCAAGGAAATAAGAATGTTCATTATTTTAGCATTAAGTAAAGAGCAACCTGCTGGTTCCCAGGGTAAGTTTCTCCTTGTGTAAGCATTTCTCAGATTTACATTTAACCGGTCAGCTGTTCCTCTCCATGCCTTTTCCTTGCTCCCTATAAAGTATCTAGAAATACCCATTTTCCCAACTTCTCCCATACTTCAAACACCACCAGTGTTAGTATACCCACTTTCTGGCTCACTAATAAGGAAGAGCACAAGCTCCTTTTTTTATAAGCAAAGACAGCCATGTTGAGCCTACAAAGGCATCCCCAAAGGATAGTTGGAGCTCTGGCTTTGCAGAGAGAAGAACCTTGGTACTTTAAGCCATGTACAGGTTATAGTCATAGCTGGACTCATCTCCTTCAAAATTAAAGAGCAGCAAATATATATTGTAAACACCTCAAAATTCACGAACTACATTTCACCTCTAACAATAGTTTTGACAACAACTACAAGACAAAGTTGTGCTTTGGAATTTAAACAGGCAAGATGTTTAATCCAAAACTTTCTTTCGATAGATATCTTGTTTATTTATTAAGTAAGATATCTAATAATGGTAATATAATGGTTATTTGTTTAACTAGCAGCTCAGTGTCCAGTACATTATTTTGGCAAGTCATAGATGTGAAATAGAGGCAAGTTGGGTGAAGGTTTGTCCACTATTGCCTGTTCACTTTGTTAAAGTTTGTGATAATTGCATTCTGCATTTAAGGAGCCTTCACTACCACTGTCACGATAAATGCTTGAGGTTACTGTGACCCTGGGCATTTTATGTCACATGAGCAAAGGAAGGTACTGAAGAGAGTTCATAGTGTGTGGAATGATCACAAAACACTGCCCGCATTCACATCTTAGTTATAACTTTTGCTTGCTTTGTGACATTTTCCAATTGACATTTTTTAAATATTGAAGATAGATAAAATTACATGAACAGTCAAAGTGCAAGTATTAAAGAAACAAATACATAGTCAATTTTGTGACAGGTCACATGCTTAAAATATCTTGGGAATTGGAGCAAGACTAGTATGTGGAATGAATGGGAAGATTGCTCTTCCCAGTGATTTCTTTTGGAAACATTATCAATCTAAAATCGTTCTTTCTTTGGTAGTAAGAGCAGATGCTACATTTCTTTGACAATAGCTCTTCTCCAAGGGAAAACTTTCAACTTTCAGATAAAAAAATGTTTAACTTCTGTATTTTGCTTGTTAAGAGAGGGAGAAAATAAGTTAGTTATTTGTGATATACTACTTCATGCTATTACTCTAGGCAAGAAGACCTTTGTAGAGAATAAATAGCTAAGCTATTTAATTAAATTAACTAATTAATATATTTGAGGTATAATAATACTTGTCCTAGGCATAATTATCAATGTGGTTTAATTATTTCCTTTTAAATAGTGGTTTGTATATAAAAGTTACTAAAATACAGATTTTAGTATAAATCCTTAAAAGAGAGGAGAAACTATTTTACATGAAGTCTATATTACATGACACTTGAGGGGATCCCCATATTTTTTCACATATTTTAATCATTTTGCAGATTGAAAAGCTAGAAAGAATAGCTTTTTTGAAAACTGGTTATCTTGTCTCCAATTCTGTTTTCTAAAATTATTTTAATAACAGGGTGGTACTTTTCCCAAGCCTCCATGAGTAATAATATATGAAAAGAAAACAAAACACTTTTACAAATTTAAATAAAAGGAAACCAATAGTAAATTATAACAAAGAAACACAAATTCTATATAATTACAGAAAGGAAATTTGCTAATCTATAGCCAATGTGTTAAAATACTAAATATTAATACATTTCAGGTCTGCCTTCACTTAGAACTAGTTGAATCATGAGCCTCATCAAGGAACCATTAAGTGCCTGAGGTAAGCCCCATAGGAAGAGAGCAACCCTCACCTGTTTGCTACGCCCTTGAGGCTCAAAAAAATCAATGTAAAAAATAATAATGTGAGCAAAATCTTTACAGAAAACAGGAAAAAATACAATAAAATCATCGTGGGTCACATGTATAAAGACTTTAGCTTTTGCACAGCAAAAGAAACTACCATCAGAGTGAACAGGCAACCTACAGAATGGGAGAAAATTTTTGCAATCTACTCATCTGACAAAGGGCTAATATCCAGAACCTATAAAGAACTCAATCAAATTTACAAGAAAAAACAAACAACCCCATCAAAAAGTAGGCAAAGGATAGGAACAGACACTTCTCAAAAGAAGACATTCATACAACCAACAGACACATGAAAAAATGCTCATCATCACTGGTCATCAGAGAAATGCAAATCAAAACCACAATGAGATACCATCCCAGACCAGTTACCATGGTAGTTAATAAAAACTCAGGAAACTGCAGGGGGTGGAGAGGATGTGGGAAAC
>NW_016904160.1:0-847 GCF_001698545.2 Rhinopithecus bieti | reverse complement strand
TTCATGACTAAAACACCAAAAGCAATGGCAACAAAAGCCAAAATTGACAAATGGGATCTAATTAAACTAAAGAGCTTCTGCACAGCAAAAGAAACTACCATCAGAGTGAACAGGCAACCTACAGAATGGGAGAAAATTTTTGCAATCTACACATCTGACAAAGGGCTAATATCCAGAATTATTTAAATAATAATTTAATTGTTTATTTAATTAATAATTAAATAATTTAATTTTAATTATTTAAACAACTTTAAATAACTTTAAAGAACTTAAACAAATTTACCAACAAAAGAATTTACAAACAAAAGAAAAAAACAAACGACCCCATCAAAAGTGGGCAAAGGATATAAACAGACACTTCTCAAAAGAAGACATTTATGCAACCAACAAACATAAGAAAAAAAGCTCATCATCACTGGTCATTAGAGAAATGCAAACCAAAACCACAATGAGATAACATCTCATGCCAGTTAGAATGACGATCATTAAAAGTAAGGAAACAACAGATGCTGCAGAGGATGTGCAGAAATAGGAATGATTTTATACCATTGGTGGGAGTGTAAATTAGCTCAACCATTGTGGAAGACAGTGTGATGTTTCCTTAACAATCTAGAACCAGAAATACTATTTGACCCAGCCATCCCATTACTGCATATATACCCAAAGGATTATAAATCATTCTACTATAAAGACACATGCACACGTATGTTTATTGCAGCACTGTTCACAATAGCAAAGACTTGGAACCAACCCAAATGCCCATCAATGATAGACTGGATAAAGAAAATGTGGCACACATACACTATGGAATACTATGCAGCCATAAAAAAAGGATGAGTTTGTGTCC
>NW_016904159.1:0-1612 GCF_001698545.2 Rhinopithecus bieti | reverse complement strand
GCATTCCCATATACCAATAACAGAGAGTCAAATCACGAGTGAACTCCTATTCACAATTGCTACAAAAGGAATTAAATACCTAGGAATACAACTTCCAAGGGATGTGAAGGACCTCTTCAAGAAGAACTACAAATCACTGCTGAAGAAAATAAGAGAGGACATAAACAAATGGAAAACATTCCATGTTCATGGATAGGAAGAACCAATACTGTGAAAATGGCCATACTGCCCAAAGCAATTATAGATTCAATGCTATCCCCATCAAGCTACCATTGACTTTCTTCACAAAATTAGAAAAAACTACTTTAAATTTCGTATGGAACCAAAAGAGAGCCCACATAGCCAAGACTATCCTAAGCAAAAGAACACAGCTAGAGGCATCACGCCACCTAACTTCAAACTATACTACAAGGCTACAGTAACCAAAACAGCATGGTACTGGTACCAAAACAGATATATAGATCAATGGAACAGAACAGAAGCCTCAGAAATAACACCACACATCTACAACCATCTGATCTTTGACAAACCTGACAAAACAAGCAATGGGGAAAGGATTCCCTATTTAATAAACGGTGTTGGAAAACTGGCTAGCCATGTGCAGAAAACTGAAACTGGACTCCTTCCTTACAGTTTATACAAAATTAACTCAAGATGGATTAAAGACTTAAGCATAAGACTTAAAGCCATAAAACCCTAGAAGAAAACCTAGGTAATACCATTCACAACATAGGCATGGGCAAAGACATCATGACTAAAACACCAAAAGCAATGGCAACAAAAGCCAAAATTGACAAATGGGATCTAACTAAATTAAAGAACTTCTGCACAGCAAAAGAAACTATCATCAGAATGAACAGGCAACTTACAGAATGGGAGAAAATTCTGCAATCTATCTGACAAAGGGCTAATATCCACGATCTACAAAGAACTTAAACAAATTTATAAGAACAAAACAAACAGCCCCATCAAAAGTGGGCAAAGGATATAAACAGACACTTCTCAAAAGAATACATTTATGCAGCCAACAAACATATGAAAAAAAGCTCATCATCACTGGTCATTAGAGAAATGCAAATCACAACCACAATGAGATACCATCTCACCCCAGTTAGAATGGGGATCATCAAAAGTCAGGAAACAACAGGTACTGGAGAGGATGTGGCGAAATAGGAACAGAAATAGGAACACTTTTACACTGCTGGTGGGAGTGTAAATTAGTTCAACCATCGTGGAAGATAGTGTGGCAATTCCTCAAGGATCTAGAACCAGAAATACATTTGACCTAGCAATCCCATTACTGGGCATATACCCAAAGGATTACAATCATTATACTATAAAGACACATGCACATGTATGTTTATTGTGGCACTATTCACAATAGCAAAGGCTTGGAACCAAACCAAATGCCTGTCAATGATAGACTGCATAAAGAAAATGTAGCACATACACACTATGGAATACTATGCAGCCATAAAAAAAGGATGAGTTCATGTCCTTTGCAGGGACATGGATGAAGCTGGAAACCATCATTCTCAGCAAACTAACACAGGAACAGAAAACCAAACACCGCATGTTCTCACTCATAAGTGGAAGTTGAACAATGAGAACG
>NW_016904158.1:0-253 GCF_001698545.2 Rhinopithecus bieti | reverse complement strand
GGAGAAAGGCACCTCAGATGTCACGGTGATCTTGCTCTTGCTCCTTTCGATGGTCACCACCCCTCCACCAAGGTTCCCAGCTTTTCCGTTCACTTTGATCCTTTCTTGCAAAAACTGCTCAAAATTGGCAGCATCCATGATTCCATCTTCTACAGGGTGGGTGCAATCAAGAGTGAACTTCAGAACCTGCTTCTTTTTTTTGCCCCCCTTTGCCACAAGTTTTTTCACTGGAGCCGTGGCCGCAGCAGAGTTA
>NW_016904157.1:0-2573 GCF_001698545.2 Rhinopithecus bieti | reverse complement strand
CTAAGATCAGAGCAGAACTGAAAGAGATTGAGGCATGAAAAAATCCTTCAAAAAATCAATGAATCAGTTCATCAGAGATATTGGCCTGAATTTTCTTTTTTTATCATGTCTCCATCAGATTTTGGTATCAGGATGATGCTGGCCTCATAAAATGAGTTAGGGAGGATTCCCTCTTTTCTGTTGTTTGGAATAGTTTCGGAAGGAATGGTACCAGCTCCTCTTTGTACCTATGGTAAAATTTGGCTGTGAATCCATCTGGTCCTGGGCTTTTTTTGGTTGGTAGGCTATTAATTACTGCCTCAATTTCAGAGCTTGTTATTGGTCTATTCAGGGATTCAACTTCTTCCTGGTTTAGTCTTGGGAGGGTGTGTGTGTCCAGGAATTTATCCATTTCTTCTAGATTTTCTAGTTTATTTGTGTAGAGGTGTTTATAGTATTCTCTGATGGTAGTTTGTATTTCTGTGGGATCAGTGGTGATATCCTCTTTATAATTTTGTTGTGTCTATTTGATTATTCTCTCTTTTCTTATTTGTTAGTCTGGCTAGTGGTCTATCTGATTGGATTCAGTGAGCAAGAAGTAGCAAACACACTGGACTTATTGGTAAGACATTTGTATGCTAGAGGATGGGAAATAAAGCCAACTAAAATTCGGGGAACTTCTACCTTACTAAAATTGTTAGGGGTCCAGTGGTGTGGGGCCTGTTGAGATATTCTTTTAAGGTGAAGGATAAGTTGCTGCATCTGGCCCCTCCCAAAACCCAGAAAGAGGCACAATGCCTAATGGTCCTATTTGGATTTTGGAGGCAAAACATTCCTCATTTGGGTGGGTTACTCTGGACTATTATTGAGTGACCCAAAAGGCTGCCAGTTCTGAGTGGGGTCTAGAACAGGAGAAGGCTCTCCAACAGGTCCAGGCTGCTGTGCAAGCTTCTCTGCCACTTTGGCAATATGACCCAGCAGATTCAATGGTGCTTGAGGTGTCAGTGGCAGATAGGGATACTGTTTGGAGCCTTTGGCAGGCTCCCATAGGTGAATCACAGTGGAGGCCTCTAGGATTTTGGAGCAAGGCCTTGCTATCTTCTGTAGATAACTACTCTCCTTTTGAGAGACAGCTCTTGGCCTGTTACTGGGTTTTGGTGGAAACTGAACGTTTGATTATGGGTCATCAAGTCACCATGTGACCTGAACTGCCTATCATGAACTGGGTGCTTTCTGACCCATCTAGCCATAAAGTGGGTCATGCTTAGCAGCATTCCATCATTAAATGAAAGTAGTATATAGGTGATTGGGCACAAGTAAGTTACATGAGGAAGTAGCTCAAATGCCCATGGTTTCCACTCCTGCCACCCTGCCTTCTCTCCCCAGCCTGCACTGATGGCCTTATAGGGAATTTCCCTGTGATTCAGTTGACAGAGGAAGACAAGATTGGGGCTGGTTTGCAGATGGTTCTGCACATTACACAGGCACCACCTGAAAGTGGGCAGTTGTTGCACTACTTTCTAGGACATCTCTGAAGGACAGCAGTGAAGAGAAAGCTTCCCAGTGGGCAGAACTTTGAGCAGTGCACTTGGTTGTGCACTTTGCATGGAAGGAGAAATGGCCAGCTGTGCGACTGATTATATACTGATTCATAAGCTGTAGTCAATGGTTTGGCTGGATGGCCAGGGTCTTGAAGAAGCATGATTGGAAAATTGGTGACAAAGAAATTTGGGAAAGAGGTATGTGGATGGACTTCTCTGAATGGTCAAAACTGTGAATATATTTTATCCCATGTGAGTGCTCACCAACAGGTGATCTTGGAGGAGGAAGATTTTAATAATCAAGTGGAGAGGATGACCTGTTCTGTGGACATGACTCAGCCTCTTTCTCAGCCACCCTTGTGATCACTCAATGGGCCCATGAACAAAGTGGCCATGTTGGCAGGGATGGAGGTTATGCATGGGCTGAGCAACATGGATTTCCACTCAGCAGTGCTGACTTGGCTATGGCCACTGCAGAGTACCCATTTGCCAGCAGCAGAGACCAACACTGAGCCCTCGATATGACACCATTCCTCGGGGTGATCAGTCAGCTACCTGGTCTTAAGTTGATTATATTGGACCTCTTCCATCATGGAAAGGGCAGAGGTTTGTCCTGACTGGAATAGACACTTACTCTGGATATGGGTTTGCCTATCCTGCACACAATGCTTCTGCCAAGACTACCATCCATGGACTCACGGAATGCCTTATCCACTATCATGGTATTCCACACAGCATTGCCTTTGACCAAGGCACTCACTTTACAGTTAAAGAAGTGTGGCAGTGAGCTCATGCTCTTGGAATTCACTGGTTTTACCACATTCCCCATCATCTTGAAGCAGCTGGATTGATAAAATGGTGGAATGGGCTTTTGAAGTCACAATTACAAAACTCCAACTAGGTGACAATATTTTGCAGGGCTGAGACAAAGCTCTCTAGAAGGCTGTGTATGCTCTGAATCAGTGTGCAATATATGGTACTGTTTCTCCTATAGCCAGGATTCAAGGATCCAGGAATCAAGGGGTGGAAGTGGAAGTGGCACCACTCACCATC
>NW_016904156.1:0-847 GCF_001698545.2 Rhinopithecus bieti | reverse complement strand
GGGGTCGGACAGCGGTCCGGTGGGTGTCTCCCTGGCAGCCTAGTAGAGGGGCTTGGCTAGGACCCCGAAGTTGGGAATCCAATGCCTGAAATACCCTACCAGTCCTAGGAAGGACAAGATCTCTTCCGCATCCTGAGGAGGCTGGAGAGTTTTAATGAGGCTTATTCTATCTGCCATAGGCTTTTGTAGTGGGTGTGACTAGTATGCCTAGGTAGGTGACAGAAGGGGTGCAAAGTTGAACCGTGGCCGGGGTAACCCAATAACCTTGGTCGCCTAGAAAATTTAGAAGTGTAGCAGTGTCTGCAAGGGAGCACTCCCAGGAAGGACTACATAGTAATAGATCTACGTATTGTAGAAGGGTGCTATGGGTTAGAGGGCAGAGGAGGATGTCCTGTGCCAGTGCCTGTCCGAAAAAATGGGGCTATCTCAGAACCCCTGAGGCAAGACAGTCCAGGTCAACTGGGAAGAAACATGAGTGTCTGGGTCCTCCCATGTGAAGGCAAACAGAGAGTGGCAGTCTGGGTGTAGAGGGATGGTTCTTTACCATCTTTCAGGTCAAGGACAGTGAAATGAGTGGTGTCAGGGGAACTCGCGAGAGGAGTGTATATGAATTAGGAACAACTGGAAAGGTAGGGATGACTGCCTCATGGATGAGGCGTAGGTCCTGCACGAGGCGATAGGCCCCAGAGCTTTTCCGTACAGGCAGGATAGGAGTATTACATGGTGAGTTGGTGGGAACTAGAATGTGCTGTCGGAGCAGGCGTGTAATGATAGGTTTTAATCCCTGTTGATGTTCAAGGGAGATAGGGAACTGGGGTCTAGAGGGGAACTTGGAAGGGTCTTTTAG
>NW_016904155.1:0-817 GCF_001698545.2 Rhinopithecus bieti | reverse complement strand
CCTCCCCATGATAGGCCCCTGTATGTGATGTTCCCCTTCCCTAGTCCAATTAATCTCATTGCTCAGTTCCCACCTATGAGTGAGCATATGCGGTGTTTGGTTTTCTGTTCTTGTGATAGTTTGCTGAGAATGATGGTTTCCAGCTGCATCCATGTCCCTACAAAGGACACAAACTCATCCTTTTTTATGGCTGCATAGTATTTCATGGTGTATATGTGCCACATTTTCTTAATCCAGGCTGTCACTGATGGACATTTGGGTTGATTCCAAGTCTTTGCTATTGTGAATAGTGAGTGCCGCAATAAACATACATGTGCATGTGTCTTTATAGCAGCATGATTTATAATCCTTTGGGTATATACCCAGTAATGGGATGGCTGGGTCATATGGTACTTCTAGCAATTTATATTGATGTATTCCCTTAGTGGATTTTCAGGAATAAATGGAAGAGCTAATGAGCACTTGTTCAGAGGCAGTCCACGTTGAACCAGCAGTTCAACCTGCAAACTCTTGTAATAACTAATTCTAGATGCTTCCTAGTCATCCCTTGGTATCCAAGGGGATTGATTTCAATACCCTGAGGATGCTGAAATTCCTTATATAAAATAGTGTAGGACAGTCTTGCAGTGCAAAACTATATTTTAGTCAGCAAGGGACCATATATAGAATAGTGGTCCCATAAGATTATACCTTATTTTACTGTACTGTATTATATGTTTCTGTATTTAGATATGTTTAGATACACACATACCATTGTATTATAGTTGCCTACATATACACATACTTACCATTGTATTATAGTTGTCTACAGTATCCA
>NW_016904154.1:0-2301 GCF_001698545.2 Rhinopithecus bieti | reverse complement strand
GGTTCCCCACCCCACAGAGGAGGCAAACCTGAGACAGGGCAGCCCTTTACCCTGGAAGTCCCTCCTTCAGGGACAGACCCCGAGGCTCCACAGAGCAACCCAGCCACAAGGGAGGCCTGTGTGTCCCCATGTGATGGGCTTTCATTGCACTGGGCCCCAAGGAGGTCACGGCCTTGGAGTGCAAGAATTCTTCCCGGCTCCTGAGTCCCAGGACTACCTGCCTCTTCTGTCCCGTCACCTGGGCCATCTGCCCCCCTCCACCTCCTGCAGGCTCACCCCTTTGTTCCCTGCTTTCTCTTTCTCTGCTTCTCTCTGCCTGCCTCTTCGTCCTTCCTTTCTCTTTCTGTGACCCTGTCCTCAGCAACTCTTTCCCTTCTTCTATTGTACTGTTTCTCTGTGATTCTCTCCAGCCCCTCTCCCTGTCTCAGTCCTCTCCATCTCTCTTGCTTCCTGTCTCCATTCCTCTCTTCTCTTTTTTTCTCTGCCTTTCCCTCAGTGTGTGGATGACTGGCCAGCTCTCTGGACATCTCCCTCCCTCCAGCTCCCTTGGTTCTCACTGTGGGTCCTTGTGTCTTTGTCTCTTCCATCTTTCCTCTTCTCCCCTGGGCCCAAGTCAACTTCTCTCCATGACTCCATCCTCCCATCTCCATCCCTCTCTCTCCCCTCACCCCCCACCTTCTCTCTCCCTTCCCTCTCTCTCACTGTTTCAACCCCTCTTTCTGTCCTCCTTGTCTTTCTCCTTCTCTCTGCTCTTCCCCTCCCTCTCTCATCCCTTCTCTTGTCTTTTCTCTGCCTGTCCCGTCCTCTGACTGACCTCACCCCTGCATTCTCTGCTCCTCTCCAGTCCTGCTCAGTGAGCTTCTCACCACCAACCTCTGCCTATCACACAATTTAAAATTACAGGAAGATGGTGGGGGGCACAGGACTTATGGAGAAATGTCTACACCCAGCTCAACTTCCCTTAGAGCCGCCTGGAGTTGGTGATACGGGGGGCAGCTGGCGCAGTGGGGAATGGGCTCTGACAAACCCTGAGTCTCTGCGAGGCTCCTCACGGGCTCCACAGCTGCTGCTGGGCCCCTTCTATTCCCTGTCAGGAGAAGTTGGCCACCTCATGGGGATGGATTCCTGTCCATCTGCTCACAAGGCACCACGGGCAGTCACTAGGAACACAGTGACTATTTCTAGAATCAGTGAGCACAACCTCCACCCATGGCTGGATACAGGATATTCCCCCATCCCAGAAGGCCCCTCGGGCCCTTCCCAGTCAACACTACCCAAAGGGTAACCCTGTTTCTGTGTCCAGCAAGGCAGTATCTGCCTGAGTTTGAACAGTGTATGAGGAGTCACACCTGGTATACCTTGGGGTGTGAACTGGTCCTCCAGGAAGCGGACACCCAGAAAGATAGGACTGCAAATGTTTATTAAGGGAAACACTATGGAAATGAGAGAGAGAGGAGGGAGCACGGGGCATGGGGCATCAAATATGGTGGAGACTTTTCCAAGATATCGTGGCCCAGGAGACTCTTCAAATTTCAAAATTGTCCTGTAAGGTAAAAAGATTTCGGTTGATTTCCAGGTGACCTTCTTTTGCCCCATATACATTTTGTCTTCTCTGAAATATCTGTGCCCCTGCTGAATATGTCTGTGTGTGGCCGCATCTGTGTCTGTATGTCATGGAGAATAATTATCCACAGATCACAGATGTAAAGCTCAGAGTTTAACTGTGTATGCATTTTAGAATCTCTTCATCTCGTAAGGATCTGAATTCTAATCTTGGAGACAGGGGCTTTCCCTTATCTTTTGAAAGAGAAACTGGAAATCCCAGAACCTGAGCTGTTACACCCTAAGGTTTATTAAATGAACTTCAGTGAACATCTTTTGCTGATCTTCTGACTGGGAATATTTTCATTTAACCAGTGGGAGGGGTGAGGCTCTACCACCTACCAGCTGTTTTGCAAGATGCTTTCCTTATGAACTTGGTCTCCCTGCCCTCACCATGACCTCATAATCACATCATTCCCAGCTCATTTCTGAGAAAGCTGGGGCTCTGAGCCCTACTGAGAGTTGGTGTCTGGGCTTAGGCAGCAAAGACACAGGGAAAGGGAAGCACTTTGCATGCCAAGGTTGGGAGACGCAAAGCTAAGAGTCGTGGGTGGGAAGGAGAGGGTGCTGGAGATCAGAGGAGGCCAGAGCAGCTCAGGATTGGCCTTGAGTTTCCGGCCAGAGTCGGCCTCATTCTGAAGGCCAAGGCCGCAGCTGCACTGAACCAGACCCATCCTCATTGCTAGTCTCCTTGGGCCA
>NW_016904153.1:0-615 GCF_001698545.2 Rhinopithecus bieti | reverse complement strand
AGTTGAAATGAAGGAAAAAGTGTTAAAGGCAGCCAGAGAGAAAGGCTGAGTTACCCACAAAGGGAAGCCCATCAGACTAACAGCGGATCTCTCCGCAGAAACTCTACAAGCCAGAAGAGAGTGCCGGCCAGTATTCAACATTCTTAAAAAAAAAGAATTTTCAATCCAGAATTTCATATCCAGCCAAACTAAGCTTCATAAGTGAAGGAGAAATAAAATCCTTTACAGACAAGCAAATGCTGAGAGATTTTGTCACCACCAGGCCTGCCTTACAAGAGCTCCTGAAGGAAGCACTAAACATGGAAAGAAACAACCAGTACCATCCATGGCAAAAAATGCCAAATTGTAAAGACTAGCAATGCTGTGGAGAAACTGCATCAATTAATGGACAAAATAACTAGTGAACATCATAATGACAGGATCAAATTCACACATAATAATATTAATCTTAAATGTAAATGGGCTAAATGCTCCAATTAAAAGACATAGACTGGCAAACTGGATAAAGAGTCAAGACCCATCAGTGTGCTGTATACAGGAGACCCATCTCATGTGCAAAGACGCATATAGGCTCAAAATAAAGGGATGGAAGAAGATCTACCAAGCAAATGGAAA
>NW_016904152.1:0-612 GCF_001698545.2 Rhinopithecus bieti | reverse complement strand
TATTGCCTAGGTTTTCTTCTGGGGTTTTATGGTTTTAGGCCTAGCATTGAAGTCTTTAATCCATCTTGAATTAATTTTGTTTAATGTGTAAGGAAAGGATCCAGTTTCAGTTTTCTACATATGGCTAGCTGGTTTTCCCAGCACCATTTATTAAGTAGGGAATCCTTTCCCCATTTCTTGTTTTCTCAGGTTTGTCAAAGATCAGATGGCTGCAGATGTGTGGTGTTATTTCTGAGGACTCTGTTCTGTTCCATTGGCCTATATCTCTGTTTTGGTACCAGTACCATGCTGTTTTGGTTACTGTAGCCTTGTAGTATAGTTTGAAGTCAGGTAGCGTGACGCCTCCAGCTTTGTTCTTTTGGCTTAGGATTGTCTTGGCAATGTTTTGGTTCCATATGAACTTTAGTTTTCCAGTTCTGTGAAGAAAGTCATTGGTAGCTTAATGGGGATGGCATTGAATCTATAAATTATCTTGGGCAGTATTGGCCATTTTCACGGTATTGATTCTTTCTATCCATGAGCATGGAATGTACTTCCCTTTGTTTGTGTCCTCTTTGATTTCATTGAGCAGTAGCTTGTAGTCCTCCTTGAAGAGGTCCTTCACATCCCTTG
>NW_016904151.1:0-915 GCF_001698545.2 Rhinopithecus bieti | reverse complement strand
TCCCTTGGGAGCTTGGGTTCGATTACACCATGAAGAGTTGGGAGTAGAGTAGCAACAAGGAAGGGTTTGACTCTGTGGATTATGGTATAGTGGGACTTGAGGCAAGGATGTTGCTTGAGAGGAGCTGGTAGAGTCGGTGGTGATATTGAAAGCGGCTGGTAGAGGGACTGCCACTAAGGGAGCTTTTCTGAGTGCAGTGCAAAGGAAGCATTGGGAGAGGTTTCTTTTCTTTTTTTTTTTTTCTTTGAGACGGAGTCTCGCTCTATCGCCCAGGCTGGAGTGCAGTGGCCAGATCTCAGCTCACTGCAAGCTCGGCCTCCCGGGTTTACGCCATTCTCCTGCCTCAGCCTCCCGAGTAGCTGGGGCTACAGGCGCCCGCCACCTCGCCCGGCTAGTTTTTTGTATTTTTTAGTAGAGACGGGGTTTCACGGTGTTAGCCAGGATGGTCTCGATCTCCTGACCTCGTGTTCTGCCCATCTCGGGCTCCCAAAGTGCTGGGATTACAGGCTTGAGCCACCGCGCCCGGCCGCATTGGGAGAGGTTTCTTACTCCGGCAGCCTGGGTTAAGTCAAGTCCTTGGTGAATAAGTGTTAGCCATGAGAATGGGTCCTCATTGTTAGGGGGGCTTGGGGCCTTAACAGCTCTGTATTTTTTTTGTTCATGAGATTTTACGGCTGATGTTAAATTTTGTAGGGTCTGTACACCGTTAGGGAGTTGTACTTGCTGAACGTATATTCTCTTTACCTGGATGGTTGCAGTGGGATATGAGGAAGAAGATGATGCATATAGTCCACCTTTTACTCCCTGGGACCCTCAGTAGGCCCAGACTTAGACTTAGGCCCAGACATAAGACTATATGTTCCTGGCCAAGGGCTTTGAAACATATTTTATGTTGGGATTGTGCAAAGAAGTCAT
>NW_016904150.1:0-1370 GCF_001698545.2 Rhinopithecus bieti | reverse complement strand
TATAAGTGGAATCATATAGAGTTTGTCTTTTCGTGGCTGGCTTTTTTCACGGAATATTATATCCTCACGTTCTTCCGTATTGTAGCATGTGCCAGAATTTCATTCCTTTGTAAGACTGAGTAATATTTCATTGTGAGCATAGACCACATTTTGTTTATTGATGGTCATTTCGGTGGCTTCCACCTTTTGGTTGTTGTAAAGAATGCTGCTATAAACGTGGGTGAACAAATATCTGTTGGAGACTCTGAGCTTAATTATTTTGGGGTATTTTGGGATATTTTTTGGTGTGTACCCAAAAGTGGAATTACTAGATTATATGGTAATTCTACACAGTGACTTTTCAACTAGTGTTTAACATGGTGTTTTGACAGAATAGCTGTAAGATTACACTGAAAAAACAGCCGGGAAAGTGCTGTGAAGGCGGCCCATGAGCTTGCTGGAAAGGCGGTCAGCAGCACACCTCCACTGTAATGGGTTTGTTACCTGCTTGCCTACCAACAGCTGCAGGCCCCTTTCCTGGCCCTGCCCCACATTGCTCCCCACATTAGACCCAGCTGTGCTGCACCTCTGCCCCTTTGCCCGGCTCCTGCTTGTTACAGGGAAGGGCTGGAGGGCTCTTTGTCCAGGTTTATCATCCAATATAAGCACTCAGTGCACACGGATGGCTTTACCTGGCTCTCAGCCAGTGAACTCAGCATCTGCTCCAGCCCTTTAGCCCTGAGCTAGGCTATCTACCTTCATAGGCCAATCACAGGCTGTCACAGGTAAACGACCACACGTGGTTTCTGCCTCACTTTCTGACTTTGGAACATAATCCCATAGTGGGGTGGGGAGGGCCATTTTCTGGAGCTTCCTCCTATTTTCAAGCTTTATCTTGCAGAACAAAACCTCCTAAGCAGAAGCCTCCATGTCCTCTTTCTGTGGGTTGAATGTGTCCCCAAAAGGCAAGTATTCAACACTTAATCCCCAGTGCAATGGTATTGGGAGCTGGGGCCTAATAGGAGGTGTTTAGGTTAAGAAGTGCCCACCGTCACGCCTGGATTAATGCTGATTATAAAAGGCCTTGAGACTGTGAGTTTGAGGCAGCAAAGAAGGCCCTCACCAAATGCTGGACTCAGGCCAGCACCATACCCTTGGGCTTGCCAGCCTCCAGAACTATGAGCCACATAAATGTCTGATTATTATAAATGATCCAGTCTCAGGTATTCTGTTATAGCAGCACAAAACGGACTCAGACATCTGTCTGCCAGCCCTGCCCTCCTGAGGCCTGGAATGCTGTTTGCCACACTTCCCAGCCTCTCTGCTTTGCCTTACACTAACTTCCTTCCCTGGAACCAGCAGTCCCTGCTTGTCTGGGCATTTTCAGATCT
>NW_016904149.1:0-613 GCF_001698545.2 Rhinopithecus bieti | reverse complement strand
CCACCAACAGTGTAAAAGCATTCCTATTACTCCACATCCTCTCCAGCATCTGTTGTGCCCTGACTTTTAATGTTCACCATTCTAACCAGTGTGAGATGGTATCTCATTGTGGTTTTGATTTGCATTTCTCTGATGACCAGTGATGATGAACATTTTTTCATGTCTGTTGGCTGCACAGATGTCTTCTTTTGAGAAGTGTCTGTTCATATCCTTTGCCCACTTTCTGATGGGGTTGTTTTTTCTTGTAAATTTGTTTAAGTTCTTTGTAGATTCTTGTCAGATGGGTAGATTGCAAAATTTTCTCCCATTCTGTGGGTTGCCTGTTCACCCTGATGGTGGTTTCTTTTGCTGTGCAGAAGCTCTGCAGTTTAATTAGATCCCATTTGTCAATTTTGGCTTTTGTTGTCATTGCTTTTGGTGTTTTAGTCATGAAGTCCTTGCCCATGCCTATGTCCTGAATGGTATTGCCTAGGTTTTCTTCTAGGGTTTTATGGTTTTAGGCCTAACGTTTAAGTCTTTAATCCATCTTGATTTAATTTTAGTATAAGATGTAAAGAAGGGATCCAGATTCAGCTTTCTACATATGGCTAGCCAGTTTTCCCAACATCATTTA
>NW_016904148.1:0-615 GCF_001698545.2 Rhinopithecus bieti | reverse complement strand
GTAGGAGTAGAAGTGAAAGAAAAGACTTTGAAGTGATTGTTTGCCCATGTTGAACATTGTTACTGGTTTCAGTATCAGACTAAAGTGCAGCTGAATCGGAGAGAATGGTTACAGGTAGTAAAAGCTCTGCGTAGAGCTCACCAGTTAGGGGATACTATGTCTCTAAATTTGTGGACCTTATGTAACTCTATCACTCAGGCATTAGAGTTACTTGACACTGATTCAGAGCGTGGTGATGTAGCCACAGGAGGAAAGGTATCTAAGGATTTGGGGAAATAAAATGAATCTGAAATAGAGCCCATTTATGCCAGGATAACAGAGGATGGGGCGTAGCAAAAGGGGAGAAGAGGAAGAGCCAACTCTTCCTTCTTCTAAGGGGAATTCTGACATGCAGTGTATTATGGGAATGCTTCCACAGATATTACAGATACATTCTTCTAATTCACCTTTGCGCGCTTTCCCTGTTTCTTTTCCTTCTGCCCCGTTAGAAGGGGATTTTCCAGTGCCTCCAACCCCCCCAGCTTCCTTACCTTTGTCTGGCAAAGTTTTCTCAGTGCCTTTCCTGCCATTGGGAGAGGGAGAAAAGGAAAAGATAAGAAAATTTGAGGAGCTGGA
>NW_016904147.1:0-2041 GCF_001698545.2 Rhinopithecus bieti | reverse complement strand
TCTCCTCCACTCAGCGATTCTTCTTCCCATGAAGTCTTGCATTAAGTGAATGAATCAATCATCAAGAGTTAATGGGCTGGGCGCGGTGGCTCAAGCCTGTAATCCCAGCACTTTGGGAGGCCGAGACGGGCGGATCAAGAGGTCAGGAGATCGAGACCATCCTGGCTAACACTGTGAAACCCCGTCTCTACTAAAAAATACAAAAAAAAAAAAAAAAACTAGCCGGGCGAGGGACGGGACGCCTGTAATCCCAGCTACTTGGGAGGCTGAGGCAGGAGAATGGCGTGAACCCGGGAGGCGGAGCTTGCAGTGAGCTGAGATCCGGCCACTGCACTCCAGCCCCGGCGACAGAGTGAGACTCCGTCTCAAAAAAAAAAAAAAAAAAAGAGTTAGTGAAGCTCTGACTTTGTACTTATCATCCTTTGCTTGGTACAGCTGGACACTGCCTTAGAAACAATCTCCAGGTCACTTTCCCAACTGCTTTTGTGAGGCCCCGTTTTCCATTTTAAAATCTAAGATTACCTCAGTAATCTTGCTTTTACAGCAAGTGGGCATGGAGCCTGACAGATATATTTAAACTAAGTTATGGACAAGCTGCTTGGTGCATTAGGTAGCAGAGGAGCTAACCTTGTGGGACATCTCCCCACATTCGTAATATTCACCCCTAAATCTATAATCAATAAATGCTTGCTTGGAGGCCATAGAAACTCTTCCTGAGATTTGACCTGCGTCTTCTGCCATCTGCCTGATTTCTCCCCATAGAATAGGAAAACACTGTGTAGGAGATATTGTGAATAGAATTATGAATATAGAGTGGGCGTGGTGGCTCACGCCTGTAATCCCAGCACTTTGGGAGGCCAAGGTGGGTGGATCACCTGAGGTCAGGAGTTCAAGACCATCCTGGACAACATGGCGAAACCCTATCTCTATTAAAATACAAAATTAGCCAGGCATGGTGGCAGGTGCCTGTAATCCCAGCTACTCAAGGGGCTGAGGCAGGGACAACCGCTCAAACCTGGGAGGAAGAGGTTGCAGCAAACTGAGATCGCACCACTGCACTCCAGCCTGGGAGACATAGCGAGACTCCATTTCAAAAAAATATATATAAATAGAAAATGCAGTGATTCAAATAAGCAACTATTAGTTCCTCAGATCAGAACCATGAGTTCTATACTAGACTCTTACATGTTATTTCCTCTGGTATCTTAGCAATGATACTGAATAAAGATCAGACTCCTTATCCAGCGGGTGGGATAGTTCTCAATAATAGAAGCTGGGTTCTCAGGGGATCCTGTGGATATAAGGATGAAGGATAGAAGCACTTGGGACCATATCTGCAGGTCTGATTTGAGAACAATGAGACCAAGACAGGAAGGCAGCAACTGCTGAGGGGTGGGAGTAGGGAGGAAACAGGACACAAGAAAATAAGTATAAACCACCAGACTGCAGTCAATGATCAACAAAAGTTCCGAAGTTTATATTGAGAAGAGTTCCCTTGTTTGGGGTTTGAAAAGATTATATAAGGGATTCGGGATGCTTGATTTTTTTCATTCTTTTCTTTTACGTGGTCTCAATTTTTTTGTAAAAAAAAAAAAAGAATGCCTTATGTTTGCCTTTAGAACTGGTGAATGAATGAACCTCACTTTTTTAATACCTGAGATTGTCACTGAAGCACTGTCACCTAATTGAGGCTTAAAATCTGACACTGAATTTATCCTAGATGATAAGGTGCAAATCTCTTGTCTCCTGGAAATGATCAGGCAAGGAAACACCCAGGAGGCCCCGGGCAAAATGCCCTCCTGGAAGCTGGTGGGGAGGAAGATGCTGAAGCCCAGTATGGTCCCTGGAGCATGCATTATTGTTTGTTTGACCATACATTAGTCAGGCTTCTGAACCTTCTGCTATACCCATCTATGCACTTTTGTAAAATTCAGTTTTAGCAAATTACCCTGCTAAGTCAGTTTAGCTGCCAGGAATCCCCGTCCGCTATATACTGATCAGGGTCCTCATCCCCACCATCCCGCAGCTGATGTCAGATAAC
>NW_016904146.1:0-1430 GCF_001698545.2 Rhinopithecus bieti | reverse complement strand
TTATCATTTTTTTTATTGTATCAATTTGATTCTTCTCTCTTTTCTTCTTTATTAGTCTTGCTAGCAGTCTATCAATTTGTTGATCTTTAAAAGAAAAAAAAACAGCTCCTGGATTCACTGATTTTTTTGAAGGATTTTGTGTCTCTATCTCCTTCAGTTCTGCTCTGATCTTAGTTATTCCTTGCCTTCTGCTAGCTTTTGAATTTGTTTGCTCTTAAGAGCTTTTCTAGTTCTTTTAATTGTGATGTTAGGGTGTTGATTTTAGATCTTTCCTGCTTTCTCTTGTGGGCATTTAGTGCTATAAATTTCCCTCTACACACTGCCTTAAATGTGTCCCAGAGATTCTGGTACGTTATCATTGGTTTCAAAGAACATCTTTATTTCTGCCTTCATTTTGTTATGTACCCAGTAGTCATTCAGGAGCAGGTTGCTCAGTTTCCATGTAGTTGTGTGGTTTTAAATGAGTTTCTTAATCCTGAATTCTAATTTGATTGCACTGTGGTCTGATAGACAGTTTGTTGTGATTTCTGTTCTTTTACACTTGCTGAGGAGTGCTTTAATTCCAATTATGTTGTCAGTTTTGGAATAAGTGTGATGTGGTGCTGAGAAGAATGTATATTCTATTGATTTGGGGTGGGGAGTGCTGTAGACGTCTATTAGGTCTGCTTGGTGCAAAGCTGAGTTCAAGTCCGGGATATCCTTATTAACCGTCTGTCTCATTGATCTGTCTAATATTGACAGTGGGGTGTTAAATTCTCCTATTACTATTGTGTGAGAGTCTAAGTCTCTTTGTAAGTCTCTGAGGACTTGCTTTATGAATCTGGGTGCTCCTGTGTTGGGTGCATATATATTAGGATAGTTAGCTCTTCTTGTTGAATTGATCCCTTTACCATTATGTAATGATCTTCTTCGTCTCTTTTGATCTTTGTTGGTTTAAAGTATGTTTTATCAGATACTAGGATTGCAACCCCTGTTTTTTTTTTTGTTGTTGTTGTTGTTTGTTTTGCTTTCCATTTGCTTGGAAGATCTTCCTCCATCCCTTTATTTTGAGCCTATGGGTGTTTCTGCACATGAGATGGATCTCCTGAATACAGCACACTGATGAGTCTTGACTCTATCCAATTTGCCAGTCTATGTCTTTTAATTGGGGCATTGAGCTCACTTACATTTAAGGTTAATATTGTTATGTATGAATTTGATCCTGTCATTATAATGGTAGCTGGTTATTTTACCCATTAATTGATGCAGTTTCTCCATAGCATCAATGGTCTTTACAATTTAGCATGTTTCTGCAGTGGCTGGTACTGGTTGCTCCCTTCTATGTTTAGTGCTTCCTTCAGGAGCTCTTGCAAGGCAGGCCTGGGGGTGACAAACTCTCTCAGCATTTGCTTGTCTGTAAAAGATTTTATTTCTCCTTCACTTATGAATCT
>NW_016904145.1:0-317 GCF_001698545.2 Rhinopithecus bieti | reverse complement strand
TAATGAAAGAGATCAAATGAAAAAAACTAAAAGCAGAAATGAAGTCCACAGGCAAACAGCCCGGGCGGCGCCCTGACAGCCCGGGCGGCGCCCTGAGCCTAGTTAAAGATCGACCCCGGACCTAACCGATTAGGTTATCTATAGACTCCAGACATTGTAAGGACAAACGTTGTGAAAGTCTCTGTCCTGCTCTAATTACCGGTGTCTGCCACATATCTTAGTCCTGGGCCCAGTACAAACACATTCCTCTATTTTGTCCCAACTTCCTGAGCCCAACACAAGCACTCCCCCCCCCTCCACATCTCAGAAACACCACC
>NW_016904144.1:0-321 GCF_001698545.2 Rhinopithecus bieti | reverse complement strand
GATGGACATTTGGGTTGATTCCAAGTCTTTGCTATTGTGAATAGTGCCGCAATAAACATATGTGTACATGTGTCTTTGTAGTAGAATAATTTATAATCCTTTGGGTATATACCCAGTAGTGGGATGGCTGGGTCATATGGTACATCTAGTTCTAGATCCTTGAGGAATTGCCATACTGTTTTCCATAATGGTTGAACTAGTTTACAATCCCACCAACAGTGTAAAAGTGTTCCTATTTCTCCACATCCTCTCCAACACCTGTTGTTTGAAAATGTGGCACATATACACCATGGAATACTATGCAGCCATAAAAAAGGATGA
>NW_016904143.1:0-1390 GCF_001698545.2 Rhinopithecus bieti | reverse complement strand
AAGGCAGACCAACATTCAAATTCAGGAAATACAGAAAATGCCACAAAGATATTCCTGAGAAGAGCAACTACAAGACACATAATTGTCAGATTCACCAAAGCTAAAATGAAGGAAAAAATGTTTAGGGCAGCCAGAGAGAAAGGTCAGCTTACCCACAAAGTGAAGCCCATTAGACTAACAGCAGATCTCTCGGCACAAACTCTATAAGCCAGAAGAGAGTGGGGTCAATATTCAACATTCTTAAGGAAAAGAATTTTCAACCCAAAATTTCATATGCAGACAAACTAAGCTTCATAAGTGAAGGAGAAATAAAATCTTTTACAGACAAGCAAATGCTGAGAGATTTCGTCACCACCAGGCCTGCCTTACAAGAGCTCCTGAAGGAAGCACTAAACATGGAAAGGAACAACTGGTACCAGCCACTGCAAAAAACATGCCAAAATGTAAAGACCATTGATGCTAGGAAGAAACTGTATCAACTAACGAGCAAAATAATCAGCTAACCTCATAATGAGGGGTTCAAATTCACACATAACAATATTAACCTTAAATGTAAATGGGCTAAATTCTCCAATTCAAAGACACAGACTGGCAAACTGTATAAAGAGTCAAGACCCATCAGTGTGCTGTATTTAGGAGATGCGTCTCATGGGCAGAGACACACATAGGTTCAAAATAAAGGGATGGAGGAAGATTTACCAAGCAAATAGAAAACATAAAAAAGCAGGGGTTGCAATCCTAGTCTCTGATAAAACAGGCTTTAAACCAACAAAGATCAAAAGAGACAAAGAAGGCCATTACATAATGGTAAAGCGATCAATTCAACAAGAGGTAACTATCCTAAATATATATGCACCCAACACAGGAGCACTCAGATTCATAAAGCAAATCCCTGGAGACCTATAAAGAGACTGACACTCCCACACAATAATAATGGGAGACTTTAATACCCCACTGTCAACATCAGACAGATTGACGAGACAGAAAAAAAAGGATATCCAGGAATTGAACTCAGCTCTGCACCAAGCAGACCTGATAGACATCTGCAGAACTCTCCACCCCAAATCAACAGAATATACATTCTTCTCAGCACCACATCGCACTTATTCCAAAATTGACCACATAGTTGGAAGTAAAGCACTCCTCAGAAAATGTAAAAGAACAGAAATTATAACAAACTGTCCATCAGACCAAAGTGCAATCAAACTAGAACTCAGGATTAAGAAATGCAATCAAAACCACTCAACTACATGAAAACTGAACAACCTGCTCCTGAATGACTACTGGGTACATAATGAAATGAAGGCAGAAATAAAGATGTTCTTGGAAACCACTGAGAAAAAAGACATAACATACCAGAATCTCTGGGACACATTTAAAGCATTGTGTA
>NW_016904142.1:0-846 GCF_001698545.2 Rhinopithecus bieti | reverse complement strand
ACTTTGGGAGGCCGAGACGGGCGGATCACGAGGTCAGGAGATCGAGACCATCCTGGCTAACACGGTGAAACCCCGTCTCTACTAAAAAATACAAAAAATTAGCCGGGCGAGATGGCGGGCGCCTGTAGTCCCAGCTACTCGGGAGGCTGAGGCAGCAGAATGGCGTGAACCCGGGAGGCGGAGCTTGCAGTAAGCTGAGATCCAGCCACTGCACTCCAGCCTGGGCGACAGAGCAAGACTCTGTCTCAAAAAAAAAAAAAAAAAAAAAAAAATCTTGGACTCCCAATTTCTGGTCCAACATATAAGAAACTTTGACGTGGTCACTCTGCCCTAATAACAAGTACAAAACTGAATAACCTGAAAATCAACAGCTCCTCTTAGGTCCATAAAAGAAGTGAGCTCATAGGGCAAACTGCTGCCCCAAAATTGAGAAGACAGGTAAATACAGAGAATTATAACTTACCAAAGCAGGAGCTTGTGAGCAGAAACCTATGTGAAACTGGTGACAGGGTGGAAGAACCTGAACTGTAATTGACAAATTGCCGGAAGCTCAGTGTGGACAAGTCTGGAAGTCACTCACCATCAGAGAAATGCAAATCAAAACTATAATGAGATACCATCTCACACCAGTTAGAATGGCAATCATTAAAAAATCAGGAAACAACAGGTGCTGGAGAGGATATGGAGAAATAGGAACACTTTTACACTGTTGGTGGGACTGTAAACTAGTTCAACCATTGTGGAAAACAGTATGGCGATTCCTTGAGGATCTAGAACTAGAAATACCATTTGACCCAGCCATCCCATTACTGGGGATACACCCAAAGGATTATAAATCATGCTGTT
>NW_016904141.1:0-316 GCF_001698545.2 Rhinopithecus bieti | reverse complement strand
TTTTTTTTTTTTTTTCTTTTTTTTTTATTTTTTCCATTTATTTTTATTTTATTTATTTATTTTTTTATTATACTTTAGGTTCTAGGGTACATGTGCATAACGTGCAGGTTTGTTACATATGTATACTTGTGCCATGTTGGTGTGCTGCACCCATCAACTCGTCAGCACCCATCAATTCATCATTTATATCATGTATAACTCCCAATGCAATCCCTCCCCCCTCCCCCCTCCCCATGATAGGCCCCAGTGTGTGATGTTCCTCTTCCCGAGTCCAAGTGATCTCATTGTTCAGTTCCCACCTATGAGTGAGAACATG
>NW_016904140.1:0-317 GCF_001698545.2 Rhinopithecus bieti | reverse complement strand
GTCCTGGGCCCAGTACAAACATTCCTCCATATATCTCAGTCCTGGGCCCAGTACAAACATTCCTCCATTTGTCTCAACTTCCTGGGCCCAGTACAAACATTCCTCCATTTGTCTCAACTTCCTGGGCCCAGTACAAACATTCCTCCATTTGTCTCAACTTTAGAAAACACCACCTGGAGAGTCCCCGATAAGGTCACAACCGTTTGTGGAGTGGTTTTACTGAAAGCGCGGGAACCAATAAAAAAACTGCTAAATGTATAACTTAAAATGTTAACCAATTGTAATGCTGTAACCCAAAGAATTCCCTTGTTCCTCTG
>NW_016904139.1:0-1153 GCF_001698545.2 Rhinopithecus bieti | reverse complement strand
ATGTTAATATTTTATGTGTTAATTTGATCCTGTCATTATGAACTTAGCTGGTTATTTTGCTCATTGGTTGATGCAGTTTCTTCCTAGCATCGATGGTCTTTACATTTTGCACGTTTTGCAGTATCTGGTACCGGTTGTTCCTTTCCATGTTTAGTGCTTCCTTCAGGAGCTCTTGTAGGGCAGGCCTGGTGTTGACAAAATCTCTCAGCATTTGCTTGTCTGTAAAGGATTTTATTTCTCTGTCACATATGAAACTTAGTTTGACTGGATATGAAATTCTGGGTTGAAAATTCTTTTCTTTAAGAATGTTAAATATTGGCCCCACTGTTTTTTGGCTCATAGAGTTTCTTCCGAGAGATCCACTGTTAGTCTGATGGGCTTCTCTTTGTGGGTAATCAATATTTCTCTCTGACTGCCCTTAACATTTTTTACCTTCATTTCAACTTTGGTGAATCTGACAATTATGTGTCTTGGAGTTGCTTTTCTCAAGGAGTATCTTTGTGGCATTGTCTGTATTTCCTGAATTTGAATGTTGGCCTGCCTTGCTACGTTGGGGAAGTTCTCCTCATTAATATCCTGCAGAGTGTTTCCAACTTGGTTCCATTCTCCCCGTCACTTTCAGATACACCAATCAGACTCAGATTTGTTTTTTTCACATAGTCCCATATTTCTTGGAGGCTTTGTTCATTTCTTTCTACTCTTTTTTTTCTCTGAACTTCTCTTCTCGCTTCATTTCATTCATTTGATCTTCAATCACTGATACCCTTTCTTCAAGTTGATCGAGTCAGTTACTGAAGCTTGTGCATTTGTCACGTAGTTCTTGAGTCATGGTTTTCATCTCTATCAGGTCATTTAAGGACTTCTCTACATTGCTTATTCTAGTTAGCCATTCATCAAATCTTTTTTCAAGGTTTTAGCTTCTTTATGATGGGTTCAAACTTCCTCCTTTAGCTCAGAGAAGTTTGATCGTCTGAAGCCTTCTTCTCTCAACTTGTCAAAGTCATTCTCCTTGCAGCTTTGTTCCGTTGCTGGCGAGGAGCTTGGTCCTTTGGAGGGGAGAGGTGCTCTGATTTTAGAATTTTCAGCTATTCTGCACTGCTTTTTTTCCCCATCTTTGTGGTTTTATCTACCTTTGATCTTTGATGATGGTGAC
>NW_016904138.1:0-850 GCF_001698545.2 Rhinopithecus bieti | reverse complement strand
CAGATGGCTCATAACACACATCAGGTTGGTCATTTCCTGGGCTACATACCTTGTATAGAGTAACATTATACAAACAAACTCTTTTTAGAGTTCCAGTATACTTATAGTAACAGTAAAATAATAGGACCATAGTAACTTTTGTCCTACCTCAGTGACTTGATGTATACACTGGGAACAGCCCTCAGTCTGAGGAAGGTCAGTTGAAGTCCTTACTGTACAAGTCCAAATTTTAAGGAAAATGAGTCCCGTGATGAGTTTCCTCATGCTTCAGCCATGCGTGGACCAGTCAGCTTCTGGGTGTGACTGGAGCAGGGCTTGTCATCTTCTTCAGAGTCACTTTGCAAGGTTTGGCGAAGCTGTTCCCGTTCACATACCGCTTACAGTCTACTAATGTTTAAGGATGGTCTCGGAGGTTGGGTCTGCTAGAATAAACTGAGTCCAACACCTCTACACAATTATGTTCAACTGGGCTCTCTGATACCGGGAGCAAGGTGGTAGGGTTTAGGGTTTTCCAAACTTCGATGGTTATGTGGGGATTTTCACATAGCAAGCTTTGGTATTTGGTTAATCTAGCATTTGTTAACCAATGATGTCATTTGGTATTTATTAAAGTTACCACAGCATGGGCGGCCTTTATATTCAGGTTTTGCTTAAGGGTTAGTTTATCTGCCTCTTGTGCTAACAGGGCCTTTGCTGCTAGGGCCCTTATACCTGGGGACCACCCTTTGGAAACTCTGTCTAGTTGTTTTAAGAGATAGGCCACTGGCCTTGGCCAGGCCCCACAGTCTGGGTTAAGACTCCAAATGCCAATTTTCTCTTTCTGACACATAGAGTGTAAAGAGTTTTGTCA
>NW_016904137.1:0-755 GCF_001698545.2 Rhinopithecus bieti | reverse complement strand
GACCAAATCTACATTTGATTGGTGTACCTGAAACTGATGGGGAGCATGGAACCAAGTTGGAAAACACTCTTCAGGATATTACCCAGGAGAACTTCCCCAACCTAGCAAGGCAGGCCAACATTCAAATTCAGGAAATACAGAGATCACCACAAAGATACTCCTCGCGAAGAACAACACCAAGACACACAATTGTCAGATTCACCAAGGTTGAAACAAAGGAAAAGTGTTAAAGGCAGCCAGAGAAAACGTTGAGTTACCCACAAAGGGAAGCCCATCAGACTAAAGGTGGATCTCTTGGCAGAAACTCTACAAGTCAGAAAAGAGTGGGGCCAATATTCAACATTCTTAAAGAAAAGAATTTTATACCCAGAATTTCATATCCAGCCAAACTAAGCTTCATAAGTGAAGGAGAAATAAAATCCTTTACAGACAAGCAAATGCTGAGAGATTTTGTCACCACCAGGCCTGCCCTACAAGAGTTCCTGAAGGAAGCACTAAACATGGAAAGAAACAACCAGTACGAGTCACTGCAAAACAGGCCAAATTATAAAGACCATTGATGCTATGAAGAAACTGCATCAAGTAATGGGCAAAATAAACAGTGAACATCATAATGACAGGATCATATTTACACATATCAATGTTAACCTTAAACGTAAATGGACTACCTGCCCCAACTAAAAGACACAGACTGGCAAATTGGATAGAGTCAAGACCCATCAGTGTGCTGTATTCAGGAGACCCATCTCATGTAT
>NW_016904136.1:0-1348 GCF_001698545.2 Rhinopithecus bieti | reverse complement strand
TTAAATCTACATATGAACGGGTGGACCTGATTGGTAAAAGACTCAGAAAACGGCAATAACTGTGGAGCATCTGGCTATTAAGTGCCACTGGACTCAGAGGGCAGCAGTTACTGGGGATGTCATCCGAGTATATAGTGGTCATCAAGGACGCACTATCATCTTTTGTGAAACCAAGAAAGAAGCCCAGGAGCTGTCCCAGAATTCAGCTATAAAGCAGGATGCCCAGTCATTGCATGGAGACATTCCACAGAAGCAAAGGGAAATCACCCTGAAAGGTTTTAGAAATGGTAGTTTTGGAGTTCTGGTGGCAACCAATGTTGCTGCACGTGGGTTAGACATCCCTGAGGTTGATTTGGTTATACAAAACTCTCCACCAAAGGATGTAGAGTCCTACATTCATCGATCCGGGCGGACTGGCAGAGCTGGAAGGACGGGGTGTGCATCTGCTTTTATCAACACAAGGAAGAATATCAATTAGTACACGTGGAGCAAAAGTGGGAATTAAGTTCAAACGAATAGGTGTTCCTTCTGCAACAGAAATGATAAAAGCTTCCAGCAAAGATGCCATCAGGCTTTTGGATTCCGTGCCTCCCACTGCCATTAGTCACTTCAAGCAATCAGCTGAGAAGCTGATAGAGGAGAAGGGAGCTGTGGAAGCTCTGGCAGCAGCACCGGCCCACATTTCAGGTGCCACGTCCGTAGACCAGCGCTCCTTGATCAACTCAAATGTGGGTTTTGTGACCATGATCTTGCAGTGCTCAATTGAAATGCCAAATATTAGTTATGCTTGGAAAGAACTTAAAGAGCAGCTGGGCGAGGAGATTGATTCCAAAGTGAAGGGAATGGTTTTCTCAAAGGAAAACTGGGTGTTTGCTTTGATGTACCTACCACATCAGTAACAGAAATACAGGAGAAATGGCATGATTCACGACGCTGGCAGCTCTCTGTGGCCACAGAGCACCCAGAGCTGGAAGGACCACGGGAAGGATATGGAGGTTTCAGGGGTCAGCGGGATGGAAACAGAAGATTCAGAGGACAGCGGGAAGGCAGTAGAGGCCCGAGAGGACAGCGATCAGGAGGTGGCAACAAAAGTAACAGATCCCAAAACAAAGGCCAGAAGCGGAGTTTCAGTAAAGCATTTGGTCAATAATTAGAAGATTTATATAGCAAAAGAGAATGTTTGGCAATATAGAACTGAACATTATTTTCTTACAAAGTTAAAAGCACATTGTGCCTCCTTTTGACCACTTGCCGAGTCCCTGTGTCTTTCAGACACAGACAAGCTTCATTCAAATTATTTCATTTGATCATTGTAATTTATAACTTTATTGCTCCTTCTTCAGTGTTT
>NW_016904135.1:0-759 GCF_001698545.2 Rhinopithecus bieti | reverse complement strand
ATTAGTCTTGCTAGCAGGCTATCAATTTTTTTTATCTTTTTAAAAAAACAACTCCTGGGTTAGTTGATTTTTTTTAAGGGTTTTTTGTGTCTCTATCTCCGTCAGTTCTGGTTCTGATCTTAGTTATTTCTTGTCTTCTTCTAACTTTTGAATATGTTTGCTCTTGCTTCTCTAATTCTTTCAATTGTAACTAATGAACAAAATAGCCAGCTAACATCATAATGACAGGATCACATTCACACATGACAATATTAACCTTAAATGTAAATAGGCTAAATGCCTCAATTAAAAGACACAGACTGGCAAATTGGATAAAGAGTCAAGACCCATCAGTGTGCTGTATTCAGGAGACACATCTTACGCGCAGAGACACACATAGGCTCAAATTAAAGGGATAGAGGAAGATCTACCAAGCAAATGGAAAACAAAAAAAGGCAGGAGTTGCAATCCTTGTCTCTGATAAAACAGACTTTAAATCAACAAAGATCAAAAGAGACAAATAAGGCTATTAAATAATGGTAAAGGGATCAATTCAATAAGAAGAGCTAACTATCCTAAATATATATGCACCCAATACAGGAGCATCCAGATTCATAAAACAAGTCCTTAAAGACCTACAAAGAGACTTAGACTCCCACACAATAATAATGGGAGACTTTAACACCCCACTGTCAACATTAGACAGATCAATGAGACAGAAAGTTAACAAGGATATCTGGGAATTGAATTCACCTCTGCACCAAGCGGACCTAATAGATA
>NW_016904134.1:0-757 GCF_001698545.2 Rhinopithecus bieti | reverse complement strand
CCAGCCACCTCTCTAAGGGGAAATTGCTGGGCAGGTGGGGAGGGCTGGTCATGGAAAGAAACTGTAAACCAGACCAGGTTTAAGGAGGAGAGGTGATAGATGGATTATAGGGTAGGGGAGTAGAAGCTGAGGAAGAATTGGGACCTGGCTTGGCCTGGTGAGGAGCAGCCTGGGGAGAAGGGAAGAGGTCAGATGAGTCCATAGAAAAGAAGGGCTTGGGGTGGAGACTGAAGAAACAGACAGGAGAGAAAGAAGAAAGATTTGGGATGAGTCTCACTGGGAGCAGAGACTAGGGAGAGACCAATGTGTAAAAGAATGCCTGGACGTCAGGCACTTCAGACCATTTGCCCATTTTTTGACAAAAGTTATCTAGATCTTGTAGGATAGACAAATCGAAAATGCCATTCTCCGGCCACTTGGAACTACTGTTGAGTTAGTACTGGGGCCAAGCAGTATTGCAGAAGAAAATAAGACACTTAGATTTTAGGTCCGGCAAGAGTTGAAGAGGTTTTAAGTTCTTGAGAACACAGGCTAAGGGAGAAGAAGGAGGAATGAAGGGTGGAAGGTTGCCCATAGTGAAGGAGGCAAGTTTAAAGAGAAGGGTAGAGACACAGAGAAGGGGTGGGGAGCAACCCTGGGCTGCAACATGGGTGAGCAGCCAAAGGAGGCGTCCCCTGCAATTGACTTGCCATCAAGGGAACGTGGGTGAATGATCGAGGCAGGCATCCCCGCGGAGATCAGACACCAGTGGAACGTG
>NW_016904133.1:0-845 GCF_001698545.2 Rhinopithecus bieti | reverse complement strand
ATGTGCCACATTTTCTTAATCCATACTATCACTGATGGACATTTGGGGTGGCTCCAAGTCTTTGCTATTGTGAAGAGTGCTGCAATAAACATACATATGCATGTGTCTTTATAGTAGCATGATTTATAATCCTTTGGGTGTATACCCAGTAATGGGATCACTGGGTATTTCTAGTTCCAGATCCTTGAGGAATTGCCACACTTGTCTTCCACAATGGTGGAACTAATTTACACTTCCAGCAACAGTGCAAAAGCATTCCTATTTCCCCACATCCTCTCCAGCATCTGTTGTTTCCTGACTTTTAATGATCGCCATTCTAACTGGTGTGAAATGGTATCTCATTGTCGTTTTGATTTGCATTTCTCTGATGACCAGTGATGATGAGCATTTTTTCATGTCTGTTGGCTGCATAAATGTCTTCTTTCGAGAAGTGTCTGTTCATATCCTTTGCCCACTTTTGATGGGGTGTTTATTTCTTGTAAATTTGTTTAAGTTATTTGTAGATTCTGGACATTAGCCCTTTGTCAGATGGGTAGACTGCAAAGATTTTCTCCCATTCTGTAGGTTGCCTGTTCACTCTGATGATAGTTTCTTTTGCTGTGCAGAAGCTCTTTAGTTTAATTAGATCCCATTTGTCTGTTTTGGCTTTTGTTCCCATTGGTTTTGGTGTTTCAGTCACGGTCTTTGCCCATGTCTATGTTCTGAATGGTATTGCCTAGGTTTTCTTCTAGAGTTTTATGCTGTTTAAGTCTTTAATCCATCCTGAGTTAATTTTGTATATGGTGTAAGGAAGGGATCCAGTTTCAGCTTTCTGCTTTCTACATATGACTAGCCAGTTTTCCCAG
>NW_016904132.1:0-814 GCF_001698545.2 Rhinopithecus bieti | reverse complement strand
TGGCATAGCTAAACAAAAGCAGCAGAAACCTTGGCAGAGGTAAATGCCCCATCTGACAGCTTTGAAGAGAGCAGTGGATCTCCCAGCAGGGAGGCTGAGATCTGAGAACAGACTGCCTGCTCCAGTGGATCCCTGACGCCTGAGTCCTAACTGGGAGACATCCCCACTAGGTGCAGACCGACACCTCACACCTCACACTGCAGGGTACACCCCTGAGACAAAGCTTCCAGAGCAAGAATCAGACAACAACACTCGCTGTTCAGCAATATTCTATCTTCTGCAGCCTCTGCTGCTGATACCCAGGCAAACAGGGTCCGGAGTGGACCTCAAGCAAACTCCAACAGACCTACAGCTGAGGGTCCTGATTGTTAGAAGGAAAACTACCAAACAGAAAGGACACCCACACCAAAACCCCATCAGTACGTCATCATCATCATCAAAGACCAAGGCAGATAAAATGACAAAGATGGGGAAAAGCAGTGCAGAAAAGCTGGAAATCCAAAAAATCAGAGTGCATCTTCCCCTCCCCAAAGGAACACAGCTCATCGCCAGCAACAGAACAAAGCTGGATGGAGAATGACTTTCACGAGTCGAGAGAAGGCTTCAGTTGATCAAACTTCTCCGAGCTAAAGGAGGAACTACGTAACCAGCACAAAGAAACTAAAACTTTGAAAAAAGATTTGATGAATGGCTAACTAGAATAACCAATGTAGAGAAGTCCTTTACAGAACTGGCGGAGATGAAAACCATAACATGAGAACTACATGACAAATGCACAAGCTTCAGTAAATGACTCCATCATCTGGAAGAAAGA
>NW_016904131.1:0-317 GCF_001698545.2 Rhinopithecus bieti | reverse complement strand
CCGTGCCCCGCCTATCACCCTCCCACTCCTAGAAAAGCCGCTCCGGAGGATCGCCACGGCGCGGACTTCCCAGCTTCCCCACTGCGGTCGGTTCCCCACTGCGGTCGGTTCCCCACTGCGGTCGGGACTGTTGGAACTCCGTCCGAGAGCTGTACGGGTGACTCTGGGGCCCCTTTTGTCGGGGGCCAACAGACCTCTCCCTACCCACCTTCTTCCCTTGAAGCTAGGTGACCAAAATAAACTTGCAGTTTTGCTCCTACCCTTGCCTAGTCGCTGGTTCTTTTGTACCCGCTCTGGTGGTCTTAGAAAACAAAACA
>NW_016904130.1:0-1353 GCF_001698545.2 Rhinopithecus bieti | reverse complement strand
CTTCATATCCCATTCTCCACAAATGAACTTCCATCGGTATATAGGTTAAGGTAGGATTAGCTAAGGGGACTTCTAAGAGATCATCTCGGGTGGCATAAGCCTGGACTATAATTCATTGGCAGTCATACTTGATTGGTTCCCCATCCTCTGGGAGAAAAGTAGCAGGGTTGAGGGCCACATACGTACGTATTTGAAGCACCAGTCCCTGAAGGGTATTGCCTGGTATCTAAGTAGGCGGTTGTCTGATAGCCATAAACTTCCTTTGGCACCTAGTATGCCATTTACATCATGAGTAGTCCAGACAGTGAGATCTTTCCTTGTGTTATTTTGATAGCCTCTGACACTAAGAAGGCCACCACCGCAACTACCCTTAAACAGTGAGGCCAGCCTTTTGATACTACATCAATTTCCTTACTTAGGTATGCCACTGGTTGTAGGGTTGTTCCACCAGTCTGAGTAAGGATGCCAAGAGCTGTTCCTGCTCTCTCTGTGACATATAAAGAGAAATTTTGTCCTGTGGGAAGGCTTAAAGCTGGAGCTTGTACTAGGGCCTGCTTTAAGGTTTTGAAGACTCTTTCTGCCTCTGGTTCTCATTCTACTAGATGGGTATTTGCCCTCTGGGTCTTGTTGATTACAGTATAGAGGGGCCTGGCTATCTTATATGGGGATCCATAGTTGGTAAAAGCTGGTGATTCCAAGGAACCCCTGCAACTGTTTAAATGTCTGAGGGTGAGGATAAGCCAATATAGCCTGTATTCGTTCCTTGCTGAGGGCCCTGAGGGCCCTGTTCCCTCTGGCTAACATTAGGCCTAGATATTTGACCTGCTATAGCAAAGATGGGCCTTTGAACTAGAAGCCCTGTACTCTTGATTAGCTAGAAAGTTCAAGAGATCTAGAGTAGCCTGCTGGCATGAGGCTTCCGAACTGGCAGCCAAAAGTAAATCATCCACATACTGAAGGACCAGAGTGCCTGGACTTGAGAAGTGGCCTAGCTCTTGGGCCAGTGCCTGACCAAACAGGTGAGGGTTATCCCTAAACCCTTGGGGCGAGACCATCCATGTAAGTTGGGACATGTGGTCAGTGGGATCCTCAAAGGCAAAGAGAAACTGGGAGTCACAGTGCAGGGGAATACAGAAGAAGGCATCCTTGAGGTCCAGAACAGTGAACCATTCTGCTTCCTCTGGTATTTGAGAGAGCAGGGTATAGGGGTTGGGTACAACTGGATATAGAGGAATTACTGCCTCATTGATGAGTCTAAGATCTTGCACTAGTCTCCATTGACCGTTTGGTTTTGTATTCCTAGAATTGCGGTGTTGCAGGGACTGCTGCATTTCCTTAGTAAGCCTTGAGCTT
>NW_016904129.1:0-991 GCF_001698545.2 Rhinopithecus bieti | reverse complement strand
TTATCTTTCTCATTTTCTTATCAAATATTTATGGTCCATATGTATTTTAGACATTCTAATGATTCTTCGAAATAGAGCAGGGAACAGTAAAACACAGCTTTTGACTTCACGGAGTAGAGCTTACAATTTTTTTAAGAGAGATAAACAAAACGTACATAGCTAAAGGTATAATTATAAACTGTGAAAGTGTATGGTTATATTAGAGCATCTACCAGGAAGAGATCTGAAAGGTTTGCCTGAGGAAGTGCCTTTTGAGCTGACTTAAAGAATAAGTGGAAATTGGCTGGGTGTGGTGGCTCACGCCTGTAATCCCAGCACTTTGGGAGGCTGATGCAGGCAGAGGTCAGGAGCTTGTGACCATCCTGGCTAACATGGTGAAACCCCATCTTTACGAAAACACAAAAGTTAGCTGGGTGTGGTGGTGTGCACCTGTAGTCCCAGCTATTCGGGAGGTGGGGCAGGAGAATTTCTTGAACCTGGGAGGCAGAGGTTGTGGTAAGCTGAGATCGTGCAACTGTACTCCAGCCTGGTGACAGAGCAAGACTCCATCTCAAAAAAACAAAACAAAACAAAACAAAACAAAACAAAACAAAACAAAACAAAACAAAACAGTAAGTGGAAATTAGGCAGTTAAATAATTGGGTGTGGCTGTGGATGGGGCAGGCACTCTAAGGAGAGGAGGTAGCTTATGGGAAAACTCTTAGGTGGCAAAATCTCTGTGTGCTTTTAAGGAACTGGAAAGGATCTGGATTGTAATATTCTTTAGTTCCAAACATTCTAGAAAACCTTACTTTGATTGTTTAAACCACAGATTTTCTCAGTACCATCCTACAGTTGTTTCCTCCATATCAGAGACCTTCTATTCACCTTGAGAAGTCAACAATTAAAACAATTAAAACATTAATAAAGTAAAGTTTGTTCTAGCTGACTCACTTATAGAAAATTCTTCAAAAGTTCTTAGATTTAAATATTCTTTTGTGAGCTCAGCTTT
>NW_016904128.1:0-319 GCF_001698545.2 Rhinopithecus bieti | reverse complement strand
TTTGGTTTTCTGTTCCTGTTTGCTGAGGATGATGTTCTGTTTGCTGAGGGTGATGGCTTTCAGCTTCATTCATGTCCTTGCGAAAGATATGAGCTCATTCCTTTTAATGGTTGTGTAGTATTCCATGGTGTATATGTACCACATGTGCTTCACCCAGTCTATCATCAACGGGCATTTGGGTTGATTCCATGTCTTTGCTATTGTAAATAGTACTGCAATAAACTACATGTGCATGTGTCTTTATATTAGAATGATTTCTATTCCTTTGGGTATATACCCAGTAATGGGATTGCTGGGTCAAATGGTATTTCAGGTTCTA
>NW_016904127.1:0-320 GCF_001698545.2 Rhinopithecus bieti | reverse complement strand
TTTTTTTTAATTAGCTGAGTGTGGTGGCACACCTGTACTCCCAACTACTTGGCAGGCTGAAGTGGGAAGATGGCTTAAGCCCAGGAGTTTGAGGCTGCAGTGAGTAGTGACTGCATGCTGCATTCCAGCCTGTGTGAGAGTGAGACCCTAACTCTTAAATAAATAGAATAAGTAAGCTCTGCATACAAAAGGAACATGATACAAATGGAAATACAGACCCACACAAAGTAGCAGAGTAGGGAGAAAAGTAAGTGACTAAATGTAAAAGATATTTCTGTCATTTTAAACATCTTTGAAAAAATAACCTAGTGAATTTTATC
>NW_016904126.1:0-317 GCF_001698545.2 Rhinopithecus bieti | reverse complement strand
ACAGGTCTTTGAATAAATTTTGCTTCTAAGAGAAGTTACTATTTATTCCTAATTAGACAGGGAGGAAAGTCTTTGAAGAGGAACCTCTGCTTTACTTTTACATCTCCCTTATTTCTCTTTTCCTTATTCACTCCTTATTTCTTCTCTTCATCTCAAATTGATCTAGTAATATTGATTTCTTTGTAGTTCCCACACACCTAACTCCTAGTCACCCATCCATCACCTTCTCCAGCCTGCCTTCTCTGATCACCATTCCCTGTACCCCAGGTGGGGCTGAATTCCTGTGGTTCCCACCCCTTAACCTCCAGGACCATGTG
>NW_016904125.1:0-1228 GCF_001698545.2 Rhinopithecus bieti | reverse complement strand
TTGTTTTATCAGGTTTGTCAAAGATCAGGTGATTGTAGGTGTGTGGTCTTATTTCTGGGTTTCCTATTCTGTTCCATTGGTCTGTATGTCTGGTCTTGTACCAGTACCATGCTGTTTTGGTTACTGTAGCCTTCTAGTATAGTTTGAAGTTGGGTGGTGTGATGCCTCCGGCTTTATTCTTTTGCTTAGGATTAGGATTGCCTTGGCTATTCGGGCTCTTTTTTGGTTCCCTATGAATTTTAAAATAGTTTTTTCTAATTCTGTGAAGAATGTCACTGGTAGTTTAATGGGAATAGCATTGAATCTATAAATTGCTTTGGGCAGTGTGGCCATTTTCATGATATTGATTCTTCCTGGGCATGAGCATGGAATGTTTTCAATTTGTTTGTGTCATCTCTGATTTCTTTGAGCAGTGGTTTGTAGTTCTTCTTGAAGAGATCCTCCACTTCCCCTGTTAGCGATCTTCCTAGGTGTTTTATTCTCTTTGTGGCAGCTGTGAATGGGAATTCCTTCATGATTTGGCTGTCAGCTTGCCTGTTGTTGGTGTATAGAAATCCTTGTGATTTCTGCACATTGATTTTATATCCTGAGATTTTGCTGAAGTTGCTTATCAGCTTAAGAAGCTTTTGGGCTGAGACGATGGGGTTTTCTAGATATAGGATCATGTCATCTGCAAACAAAGATCATTTGACTTCCTCTCTTCCTATTTGAATACCCTTTATTTATTTCTCTTTTCTGATTACCCTGGCCAGAACTTCCGATACTATGTTGAATAGGACTGACTTTTGATCAGTTTTGATCCAGAACTGCTCTCACTAGCTTAATCAGCCACTTCAGTTAAGGCTTGGCCCTGAGTAACTTCTGTCTCTTTGTTAATTCATATCCACTCTGAACTCTGAGATTCCCCACCCCATCACATCAACCTCCACCCCAGCACCCCAACCCCAGAAACTGACGTAGCACAGTTCCCAAAGAACTCCAAAACATTGGAGCACTCCAAGCATTTTAGGAATAAGAGACTCACCTGCCTAGATGACAACTTTGTAGCAACAACAACAAAAAATTATGTGAATTTACGTTATAGGAGGTAGTTTAAGAATCAATCTTGTTGTCTTATCCTACCTCACAAGTTAAGTAACCACTTGCTCATTTTGTAATTATTTAATGAGCATCTGGCTAAGCTTGGCACTGGAGAAGCAGCAGTGAACTAAACAGAGGGGGGTCTCTG
>NW_016904124.1:0-1065 GCF_001698545.2 Rhinopithecus bieti | reverse complement strand
CTGGAGTGGACCTCCAGCAAACTCCAACAGACCTGCAGCTGAGGGTCCTGACGGTTACAGGGAAAACTAAAAAACAGAAAGGAATAGCATCAACATCAACAAAAGGACATCCATACCAAAACCCTATCTATAGGTCACCATCATCAAAGGCCAAAGGTAGATAAAACCACAAAGATGGGGAGAAACCAGAGCAGAAAACTGAAAATTCTAAAACCAGAGCACCTCTTCTCCTCCAAAGGGTCACAGCTCCTCTTCAGCAATGGAACAAAGCTGGATGGAGAATGACTTTGACGAGCTGACAGAAGTAGGCTTCAGAAGATCAGTAATAACAAACTTCTCAAAGCTGAAGGAGAATGCTCAAACCCATATCGAGGAAGCTAAAACCTTGAAAAAAGATTAGATGAATGGGTAGCTAGAATAAATAGTGTGGAGAAGACCTTAAATGAACTGATGGAGCTGAAAACCATAGCACGATAACTACATGATGCATGCACAAGCTTCAGTAGCTGATTCGATCAAGTGGAGGAAAGGTGATTGAAGATCAAATGAATGAAACGAAGTGAAAAGAGAAGTTTACAGAAAAAAGAGTAAAAGAAACGAACAAACCCTCCAAGAAATATGGGACTATGTGAAAATACCAAATCTACATTTGATTTACGTTTGATTGGGGTACCTGGAAGTGACGGGGAGAATGGAACCAAGATGGAAAACACTTCAGGATATTAACCAGATTTTCCCCAACCTATCAAGGCAAGCCAACATTCAAATTCAGGAAACACAGGGAACGCCACAAAGATACTCCTCGAGAAGAGCAACCCCAAGACACATAATTGTCAGATTCACCAAAGCTGAAATGAAGGAAAAAATGTTAAGGGCAGCCAGAGAGAAAGGTCGGGTTACCCACAAAGGGAAGACCATCAGACTAACAGAGGATCTCATGGCAGAAACTCTACAAGCTAGAGGACACTGGTGGCCAATATTAAACATTCTTAAAGGAAAGAATTTTCAACCCAGAATGTCACATCCAGCCAAACTAAGCTTCATAAGTGAAGGAGAAATAAAATC
>NW_016904123.1:0-259 GCF_001698545.2 Rhinopithecus bieti | reverse complement strand
GAGACGGGAGGATCACGAGGTCAGGAGATCGAGACCATCCTGGCTAACACTGTGAAACCCCGTCTCTACTGAAAAATACAAAAATAAAATAAAATAAAATAAAAAAAAAACTAGCCGGGCGAGGTGGCGGGCGCCTGTAGTCCCAGCTACTCGGGAGGCTGAGGCAGGAGAATGGCGTAAACCCGGGAGGCAGAGCTTGCAGTGAGCTGAGATCCGGCCACTGCACTCCAGCCTGGGCGACAGAGCAAGACTTCATCTC
>NW_016904122.1:0-994 GCF_001698545.2 Rhinopithecus bieti | reverse complement strand
CAATAAAAAAAGAGGGAATCCTCCCTAACTCATTTTATGAGGCCAGCATCATCCTGATACCAAAACCTGGCAGAGACACAATGAACAAAGAAAATTTCAGGCCAATATCCCTGATGAACGTTGATACAAAAGTCCTCAATAAAATACTGACAAAGCAAATCCAGCAGCACATCAAAAGGCTTATCCACCATGATCAAGTTGGCTTCATACTTGAAATGCAAGGATGGTTCAACATATGCAAATCAATAAACATAATCCATCACATAAGCAGAACCAATGACAAAACCACATGATTATCTCAGTAGACACAGAAAAGGCCTTTGACAAAATGCAACACCCCTTCATGCTAAAACTCTCAATAAACTAGGTATTGATGGAACATATATCAAAATAATAAGAGCTATTTATGACAAACTCACAGCCAGTACCACACTGAATGGGCAAAAAATGGAAGCATTCCGTTTGAAAACCAGCACAAGACAGGGATTCCCTCTCTCACCACTCCTATTCAACATAGTATTGGAAGTTCTGGCCAGGACAATCAGGTAAGAGAAAGCAATAAAGGGTATTCAAATACAAAGAGAGGAAATCAAAATGTCTCTGTTTGCAGATGACATGATTATACATTTAGAAAACCCCATTGTCTCAGTCCCAAATTTCCTTAAGCTGGTAAACAACTTCATCAAAGTCTCAGGATACAAAATCATGTGCGAAAATCACAAGCATTCCTATACACCAATAACAGACAAACAGAGAGCCAAATTATGAGTGAACTCCCATTCACAATTGCTACAAAGAGAATAAAATACCTAGGAATCCAACTCACAAGGGATGTGAGGGACCTCTTCAAGGAGAACTACAAACCACTGCTCAAGGAAATAACAGGGGACACAAATACATGAAAAAACATTCCATGCTCATAGATAGGAAGAATCCGTATCATGAAAATGGCCATACTGCCCAAAGTAATTTATAGATTCAATCCTATCCCCAT
>NW_016904121.1:0-1062 GCF_001698545.2 Rhinopithecus bieti | reverse complement strand
TATTAACACATCACAAAGTGGTTTATCAGACAGTTTCTACTTTTATATGAGGATATTTCCTTTGTCTCCATAAGCTCCAATGAGCTCCGAAATATTCCATTACAGATTCCAAGAAAGCAGTGTTAGCAAACTGCTCAATGAAAAGAACAGTGTAACTCTCTGACATGATATTACACATCACAAAGAAGACTCAGAAAGCTTCTTTGTAGATTTGTTTGAGGATATTTCCTTTTTTAAAATAAGCGTCAATGTTCTCCAAAATATGCCATTTCAGATTCCAAGAAAATAGTGTTAGCAAACTGCTCAATGAAAAGGACAGTGTAACTCTGTGACTTGAACTCACACAAGACAAAGACTTTTCTCAGAAAGATTCTTTTGGTTTTGCTATGAGGATATTTCCTTTGTTGCCATAGGCTTCAATGCACTCCCATATATCCTGTTGCAGATTCCACGAATACAGTGTTATAACCCTGCACAATGAATAGAATGGTACAACTCTGTGAGGTGAATTCACACATCACAAAGCAGTTTCCCAGAAAGCATGTTTATCGTTTCTATCTGAGGGTATTTCCTTTTCACTATAGGCCTCAAATTGCTCCCAAATATCCCTTTGCAGATTCCACGAAAATTCTGTTAACAAGCTGCCCCATGAAAAGAAAGGTTTAACTCTGTGAGATAATTTCACACATCCCAAAGAACTGCCTCAGAAAATTCTTTCTAGTTTTATCTGAGGATATTTGCTTAAACACCATAGGCTTCAATGCAATCACAAGTATCCCCACTCAGAGTGCCCAAAACAGTGCTGCCAACCTGACCCATGAAAAGAATCGTGTAACTCTGTGAGAAGAATCAACACATCCCAAGGCAGTTTCTCAGAAAGCTTCTGTCTAGTTTTATAGTAGGATATTTGCTTTGTCACGATAAGCTTCAATGCGCTCCAAAGTATCCCATTGCAGATACCAATAAACATTGTTATCAAAGTCCTCAATGAAAAGAATGGTGTAACTCAGTGAGATGAATTCACACATTTCAAAGCAGTTTCTCAAAAGCTTCTTTTTTGTT
>NW_016904120.1:0-990 GCF_001698545.2 Rhinopithecus bieti | reverse complement strand
CTTATCCACATTTTGGTAAAGGCCAGAATTGAAGGCCCCATATGATGTGTCACTTTGACACCTTGTGACAGTGGGACAACCTTAAAAGGTGTGAGTACAAATCTCACTCCCACTCTGCTCTCTTGGATAATGTATCCTAGCCTAACAACCCTTTTACCAAGGCGATGAGGCAGGGTTCCAGGTCGCTATACTTTGTAGTGGGTTTCAACTCAATCCTGACTAGCAGAGTTACAGAAACAAACCATTGCATATTCCCAAGGGAGTCATGGGCCATTATACCCTCTTCATTTTGTGAAATAATTTTATTTATGGGGCTGGGTGCGGTGGCTCACCCCTGTAATCTCCTCACTTTCGGAGGCCACGGTGGGTGGATCAGTTGAGACCAGGAGTTCAAGACCAGTCTGACCAACATGGTGAAACCCCGTCTCTACTAAAAAAAATACAAAATTAGCCGGGTATAGTGGCACGTGGCTGTAATCCTGGCTACTTGTGAGGCTGAGACACGAGAATCACTTGAACCCAGGAGGCGGAGGTTGCAGAGAGCCAAGATCGTGCCATTGCACTCCAACCTGGGTGAGAGAGGTAGACTATGTCTCAAAAAAAAAAACCCCAAAACAAACTTCTATTTGTGGGGATGCCAGAGAGAGGCTGATGGTGGGAAAACTCAGGTGGGAGTGGCCATGGGCATGTGTCTGTGCAGTATAAAGAATGATGTATACTTAGAGAGCGAGTTTGTTCAATGGGCTCAGGCAGCTGCCCTGGGCTTTACGTGAGCTTGGATATTGCTATTCAGAAGGAGGTGGACCTTTTATGTCCGGACCTCAGCATGGATGCTTATTTGTCCACCTACTTCTTATTGCTGATGGCAGTTGACCAGTGGGCCCATGAGGAGACAAAGGTACCAGTGGACAGTTTCAGCTCTATGTTGGGGACCTTGGGAGGAGGATGAGCAAGGGTGGCTGTGTGGCGAGGTGCATTGTGGTACCTCAA
>NW_016904119.1:0-992 GCF_001698545.2 Rhinopithecus bieti | reverse complement strand
TAACCAACTCCATGTTGCTCCTAACCTCTAAGCTGTCCTTGTTCATTCCTGGGTGTAGGCTGAACTAACTGTGGGAGGAACTTAGTTTATAGTTTAAAACAAAGACAATAAGAATCCTTTCCCAAAACAAACCTCTTTCTTGCCTGGGGACTAGACTGCCTTTGTAGGACTAACAAAGTAGTCAAAAGGTAAGAAATTATGGCTTAGGAGTCATGCAACTGGAGGCTACAAGATTCTAACCCTCCACCCTCCCCAAATTTCTCCTGGGGATAACATCACTATTGTAAAGCCTAAGATAAGTGCTTGAGTTATTTTGCAGACCCTGCACTTGATGAATGATGGATCAGCTGGCAGCACCCAGATCAATAAACTGATTCATCTGATTTTTTCTTTTTTTTCTGAGATGGAGCCTCGTTCTGTCCCCAGGCTGGAGTGCAGTGGCACAAATTCCACACTCCTATGATTTCATCCACAACCAATCAGTAGCACCTATTCCCTAGCCCCTTGCCATCAAATTGTCCATAAAACCCTAACCTCCAAGACCTTTGGAGACTGATTTGAGTAGTAATTCTGTCTCCCACATGGCCAGCCTCACATCAATTAAACTCTTTCTTTACAGCAATGCCATGCTCTCAGTGAGTTGATTTTGTCTATGCAGCAATCAAGAAGAATGTGTCAGGTGATTACACTGCCACCAAAGTCTCAAAGTTACGTGTTTAATAGGTGAAGCTTCTGGAGAGAGAATGGCTTGACTCTCTCAGGCCTGAGCCTGCATGCCAGTTTGGTTCCATGTGTTCTCACCGTAACAACATGGCACATAGCCACTTATACTGCCACTTTGTATATGAGGGGAGGAAAATTATCAGAAAAGGAGAGTTGAACAGAAAATGCAAAATATGTACACCATAAAATGTCTCACAGAAGTTACATAGTGGCCAGGCACATTGGCTCAGGCCTGTAATCCCAGCACTTTGGGAGGCTGAGGTGGGCGG
>NW_016904118.1:0-1633 GCF_001698545.2 Rhinopithecus bieti | reverse complement strand
AGAAGGTAATGTGGAGTCGGTAGCCTCCGCATTGATTAAGAAGGGGACGGACTTACCCTCCACTGTAAGAGTTACCCAAAGCGTCTGTGATGGTCCAGGAGGCTTCCGAGGCAATGGGGCAGCGTCAATCTTCAGCCGCTAAGCTGAGAAGGTCTGGAAAGGAGTCGGTCAGAGAGCTTTGGACCAGAGTTCCAGGGGCTCTGGGAGTGGCTGCCAGGTTGGACAGTCCGATTTCCAGTGGGGTCCTGCACAGATGGGACATGGCTTAGGAGGAATCCTGGGCTGCGGGCATTCCTTGGCCCAGTGGCCAGATTTCCGGCACTTGTAGCAAGCTCCTGGGGAGGAGGTTCTGGAGATGTGTCTAGGCTCATACATGGCCCCTGCGGTTCAGGCATTTGGAAGTTCTTGTGCGCTGGAGATGTGGCTGGAGTTTGTCTCACAGTGGAGGCAAGGAATTGCAACTCAGAAATAAGTTGCTACTTGGCTACCTCTATTCTATTATTGTACACCTTGAAGGTGATGTTCATTAAGTCCTATTGTGGGGTTTGAGGGCCAGAATTTAATTTTGGGGTTTTATTTAATGTTGGGAGCAGATCAGGTAATAAAATGTGTGTGAGAATAAGACAGCCTTTTGACCTTTTAGGGTCTAGGGCTGTAAAGCGTCTCAGGGTTGTTGCTAAACGGGCCATGAACTGGGCTGAGTTTTCATATTTGATGAAAAGAGCCTAGATGCTAACTGATTTGGGAGAGGTTGGATAAAGAAAAGGAACATTAATCTTGACTATGCCTTTAGCTCCAGCCACCTTTCTAAGAGGAAATTTCTGGGCATCTGGATGAGGGCTAGTCAAGGAATGAAACTGTAAGCCAGACTGGGTGTGAGGAGGGGAGGTGATAAAAGGATTATACGGTGGGGAGGCTGAGGAGAAATTGGGACCTAGCTTGACCTGGCGAGGAGGGGAGAGGTCAGATGGGTCTGTAGAAAAGGAAGATTAGAAAGACTCAGCGACACTTGGGGTTGGGACTGAGGGGACAGGCGGGAGGGAAAGAAAGAAGATTTGGGATGAGTTGCATTGGGAACAGAGACTAGGGAGGGACCGATGTGTAAAAGAATGCCAGGACGTCAGGCACCTCAGACCATTTGCCCATTTTATGACAAGAATTATTTAGATCTTGTAGGATGGAAAATCGAAAGTGCTATTTTCTGGCTATTTGGAACTACTGTCGAGTTTGTATTGGGGTCAAGTGGCATTGTAGGAGAAAATAAGGCATTTAGGTTTAGGTCAGTTGAAGTTGTGAGTTGAAGAGGTTTTAAGTTCTAGAAAACACAGGCTAAGGAGAAGAAGGAGGAATGGAGGGCAGAAGGTTGCCCATAGTGACGGAGGCAAGTCCAGAGAAAAGAGAGAGTAGAGACATGGAGAGAAGGAGTTTGGGGTTCTTGACCTCCAGAAAAGTGGGAAAGGGGTCGGGGTACGGAAATGAGGAGTTGGGGTGCAAAGATAAGAGGTTGGGGCACAGAAATAAGGGGTTGGGGTACAAAATAAGAGGTCAGGGCATGGAAATAAGGGGTTGGGGCACAAAATAAGAGGTCTGGGCACGGAAATAAGGGGTTGGGAGGTTCTTGCCCCCCAGGAAA
>NW_016904116.1:0-990 GCF_001698545.2 Rhinopithecus bieti | reverse complement strand
CCAAAAAAGTAAAAGATCTCTATAATGAAAACTAGAAAACATGATGAAAGTAATTGAAGAGGACACCAAAATGGGAAAATATTTCATATTCATGGGTTGGAAGAATCAATATTGTTAAAATGTCCATAGTATCTAAAGCAATCTACAGATTCAGTGCAATCCCTATCAAAATAACCATGACATTCTTCACAGAAATAGAAACAATCCTAAAATTTATATGGAACCACAAAAGACCCAGAGTAGCCAAAGCTATTCTATGCAAAAGAACAAAACTGGAGGAGTCACATTACCTGACTTCAAATTATGCTACAGCTACAGTAACCAAAACAGCATAGTGCTGGTATAAAACAGACACATGGATCAATGGAACAGGACAGAGAACACAGAAACAAATCCACACACCTACAGTGAACTCATTTTCAACAAACGTGCCAAGAGCATACACTGAGGAAAAGACAGTCTCTTAAATAAATGGTGCTGCGAAAACTGGATATGCACATGCAGAAGAATGACACTAGACTCCTCTCTCTCTCACCATATACAAAATCAAATAAAAGTGGATTAAAGACTTAAATCAAGACCTCAAACGATGAAGCTGCTACAAGAAAACATTGAGGAAAATCTCTAGGACATTGGTCTGGGCAAAATGTCTTGAGTAATACCCCATAAGCATGGTCAACCAAAGCTAAAATGGACAAATGAGATCGCATCAAGTTCAAAAGCTTCTGCACAGCAAAGGATACAATCCACAAAGTGGAGAGACAACCCACAGAATGGGACAAAATATTTGCAACTACCCATGTGACAAGGGATTAATAACCAGAATATATAAGCAGCTCAAACAACTCTGTAGGAAAAAATCTAATAATCCAATCAAAACATGGGCAAAATATTTGAAGAGACATTTCTCAAAAGAAGACATACAAATGGCAAACAGGCATATGAAAAGGTGTTCAACATCATTGGTCATCAGAGAAATGCAAATCAAAG
>NW_016904115.1:0-469 GCF_001698545.2 Rhinopithecus bieti | reverse complement strand
TATTCTAAGTTATCTTCAGCTTTTCTATGTTTTGCGATTATCCATTATGGTCCCGCATTTTAAAGTCCTAAGACTTCAATGAAATACCTTAAAAAAACAACTTTCTTTGGAGAATAAAGGAGAAAATACAAGATAAATAATGAAAACATTTTATTGGGCAAAATGATGACTGAGTGTCCAACAGTCTAACATGTTCTTTTCATTACTTTCACCTTTCATTTTCTGTGGGCCATTTTCAACTCTGTAAGGTAGAAAACAGTAGCAATGCAAATGCTTCTTGTTTAAAAAAGTGCAAATTGTATGGAGATGTAGTTGATTACTGCCATGTAGATATTGACTACTTTTGCTTTGGCTGTAAATTTTTTTTAGCATATATGTGTGAATTTCTAAAATTCTCATTTGTAGCAGTGGTAACATCTTACTAGTTTCCTCATTAATAGGTTAAAAAAATCTTTGGTGTTGTTCATTT
>NW_016904114.1:0-1282 GCF_001698545.2 Rhinopithecus bieti | reverse complement strand
CTGTAATGTCCTGTTTATTATACAGTTCCCAGATTTTCACCACTATGTTTTCATCTAATTTTATCTATGCTTATATCAATACATTTATAAATCTATGATTTATAAATACATAAATGAAAGGAAAGGGAAAGCTCTTCTTAAATTAGAATGACAACTAATAAATGTAGAAGAATTAGAAAATCACCATTTGTGAGTCATCATAATAAAATTTACTCAGATAAGACTGAATTTTCAGTGAATATTAAAATTAGTGGGCAAAATTTTGCCGAGGAAAAGATACTTACATAGATATACAAGTCACAAAATAATTATTTATTATAAAGGGTGAATAATTTTCGACGAAGAATGCCAGTGAAACACCATCCTAACTAAGCTAACATCACTAGGATGGAGTAAATCAAAATGTGTTGATAAGATGTAATGAGAAAATGCAATTGCTTCTGTTATATCCATGTCCGAAATGAAGAACATGGATTTAATCATGAGGAAACATCAGATAGACAAAAAAGAGGAACAATCTAGAAAATGAAGTGACTCATACTCCAAAATCACTGTAGTCATGAAAGATAAGGAAAGGCTAAGGAATTATTGAAAAAACTCAAGAGACATCATAACCATATGTGTTAATGTGATCTTAAATTGTATTCTGTACAGGTAGTGCAATGGGTTGAATATTTGTTTCCTACCCTCCTAAAAAAATTCATATGTTGAAATTCTAACCCCAATGTGATGGTATTAGATGGGGCTTTTGGGAGGTAATTAGGTCCTGAGGGTAAAGCCCTCATGAATGGGATTAGCGCTCTTATAAAAGGAACCCCAGAGGGCTTTTAGCTCTCTTTCTGACATGTGAAAGGAGGAAGTAGTTTGCAACCTGGAAGAGGGTTCCCACCAGCCCCTGAACATGCTGAAATCCTGACTTCAGACTGTTTAGTCTTCAAAATGGTACGAATACATTTTTTGTTGTTTATAAGCAACCCAGTCTGTGGGAATTTGTTACAGCAGTATGAACAAAGACAGATTTAAGTTTTTTTCACTATAAAGAGTGTTATTGAAATAAATGGTGAAATGTGAATGGAGTCTATAATTTTGGTATTATTGTATCAATGTTAATTTTCTGATTTTAATGATCTTTGTCTTTCAAAACAAAGGCCGCAGTCCTTTTCTTTTAGGAAATACTTATTGAAACATAAAGTGTAATGGGTAAAATAGCAACTTTCAGTAAGTACAGAAAAAATTTACAAGTATATTTACATAAACATATGCACACATAAAGAGGGAGAGA
>NW_016904113.1:0-1373 GCF_001698545.2 Rhinopithecus bieti | reverse complement strand
TATTTTTTTTTTTTAGTAGAGACGGGGTTTCACAGTGTTAGCCAGGATGGTCTCGACTCCTGACCTCGTGATCCGCCCATCTCGGCCTCCCAAAGTGCTGGGATTACAGGCTTGAGCCACCGCGCCCGGCCTGGATAAGTTTTAAGTAATAATATAACCTCCTTACGGTGCAGATGAAAAGAAAATAAAACAGAATGGAATGTATCCCGTAACAAGAAGCCAGGTATCCCAAGCTACAGAGCTTGGTAGTGAGACTGCCATAACTCAAACTAACTTCAGATTCAGTTCACAGTTCCATCTGGGTAGCTTTCTTTAAAAGGTGCATTTTAAGAGATCTTCATATTCTTTATTTTACCAGAATTATAATGTTCTTGCAATATCCTTATTTAAATTTACAGAATTGTGGAAGTAATAATTAGTTATTAACCCTCCATTCTATCTCCCTGTTAAAACTTTCAACAACTGTTAACATGCTTATGGAATCTAAACTTGCCAAAACAATTTCTTTCTTTTTTTTTCTCTCCTTACTCATGTTTCTCAGCAATTCATTCCCTTCCTCCCACTAGGAGAGAAGGATTCTTTGTGGTATGTGGATGAGGGGCTGTGGTTCCATTGAGACATATGTGCTTCCAGTTCCTGGGTTGTGGTTCCCTGAAAATGCAAATTGCTCACTTGAGACAACCAAGAGCCAGCAACAACAACAACAACACTTCCAACTTGCTCTCCTATCCTAATCACATCTCCAGGCCTATCTGAAAGGGATGGAAACTCAATTGAGAAATGGGTCATAGCACCGCGAGATCTGACACAGGGTAAAAGCGATTACTGCCCTCAGTAATAAAAGAAGACCAAAGGAGTCCAGCAGTCCAGTAGTGCTCAGAAACACCATCTTGGACAGAAGTCAGAAACATCTACCAGGAACAACATTTAGAATTTGTATTTTTTCAAAATTAAAGACACCTTTATTTTGTTTATTTATTTATGTTTTATTTTATTTTATTTTGTTTTGTTTTGTTTTATTTTAAGTTCTGGGGTACATGCGCAGAAAATGCAGGTTTATTACATAGGTATACATGTGCCATGGTGGTTTGCTGCACCCATCAACCCATCATCTAGGTTTTAAGACTGCATTCATTAGGTATTTGTCCTAATGCTCTCCCTCCCTTTGTCCCCACCCCCCGACAGGCCCCGTTGTGTGATGTTCCCTTCCCCGTGTCCATGTGATCTCATTGTTCAACTCCCACTTACGAGTGAGAACCTGCAGTGTTTGGTTCTCTGTTCCTGTGTTCATTTGCTGAGGATGATGGTTTCCAGCATCATCCACGTCCCTGCAAATGACATGAACTCATCCTTTTTTATGACTGCATAGTATT
>NW_016904112.1:0-1480 GCF_001698545.2 Rhinopithecus bieti | reverse complement strand
TTGCTTCTATGATATTTTGATAATTGCCTGATTTTCAACAAGAAAATAAAATGATGCTTAGCTTTGTTTAATGTCTCAAGAAGTTGTCATGAGCAGTTTGAGTATAATTGTTGAGCACAAGTAAGTTAAATAAATATAACTGGAGTAAAATTTGTAAGTGAACTTTTCAATAATAACATTTTATACAAGATGTCAACTTAAAAGAGGTTCCAAAATCTTTTGGTAACTTGCAACCTTAAAGTTATACTTAAGTAAGATTAAGTAACAGATATTCATTAAACGTCTAGGTCATTTCTTAGTAAAATAAATTTGAATTTATTAATTGCTGAACATAAATTTGAATTTATATACTTTTGGCATATTGTTTTATACACTATAGAGTATCTAAACATATTTAGTCTGTTAATAAAATGAGAAATTGTACTATAAGCATGTTTCTAGAAATCATAATATTAATCTACAGAATATTACCATATGACAGTTCACAATTGCGAAGTATTAAAATTCTAATATATATATATTGTTTAAGTTACAAATTTAGAAGGGTGAAGAGAAACAACTTTTATACAAAAAAATATGCAATAAAGGATGTATTTTTTGGTAAGAGAAATTCTAAGGCATGAGGATATATTTTCCATTATGGGAAAAGAGAGTAAATTAATTCCGTGCTAAAGTAAAATGAATGGTTTGCCAGAATAAGAGAAAAAAGCAGGAAGAAAAGGCAGTTGGATATTTGTTTCAAGACTAAAAAAGGCTTATGGAAAAGGAATCTTGGGGAAAAAACATCTTATCTCATGTGGTCAAAGATGGCTGAGATTGAATGAATTCATTTACATAGTTTTATTAAAATTAGCTATAGCTATAGTATTAATAGTACACTGATGCAAAACTAGAAATTTGGTTTTCTCTGTTAAAATGACAAATTTTCCTGGAGTACTGGTCTAAGAAAGTGAAGGTTTTCCGTTATCTGTTAAGTAACTGGCCAAATAAACAAAGATTTTGTGTTTTATCAAGATAATTTTTTTTTAACTTTTAGATTCAGGAATTTTAGATTCAGGAATACAAGTGCAAGTTTGTTATATCAGTAAATTCATATCATGGGAGTCTGCTGGACAATTATTTCATCACCCAGGTACTAAGCATAGTACCTAATAGTTATTTTTTTCTAGTCCTCTACCTTCTCTCACCCTCCTACCTCAAGTAGGCCCCAGTGTCTGTTGTTCCCTCTTTGTGTCCATTTGTTCTCATTATTTAGCTCCACATATTTATAACTATGTAGTTTTCTGTATTTGCCTTTAAAATCTTTTGTCACTGGTAATGTTTCACAGTGCCCTATGGGCCTATTTAATCAAATGCTTTAAACCTTTTGACATTTTTTTACTTCTTAAAGTAAAATTCTTATTTTATACAATATAGTTACTTGCACAAGTTCAGGAAGAATCTGTTCTTGTAACAGGAAATTGTGTATTTACTGCTTATA
>NW_016904111.1:0-2094 GCF_001698545.2 Rhinopithecus bieti | reverse complement strand
CCTTGGCTCCATGGCCCACTGGGGTGGGCCAGCCATGCCCACTCCCATACCCACACCCAGCCTGGCCAAGCCCTGGACCTGGTACTGGCCTGAAAGGGAGGTCAGAGATGTCCTCTGTCCTCCCGGCCAACCCTCCCAGGGCAGTACCTATGGGCCCTTGTTTTCCAACTCGATGCGCATTTGTGCTTTACAGACTTGGAACAGATGCTTGTTAACGACATGAATGAAAAAATGAATGGCTACTTCTCAGTCATTGTTCAAGGCCTGGCTCAGACACTACCTCTTCCAGGGAGCCTCCCTGGTCACCCCGGGCAGGGTTAGTTCCCCTCCTCAGAGTCCCATAGGCCTACGCCCGCATAACAGCACTTGAACCCCAGGTATGTGGTTGACAGGTGCTGTGTCCATCCCAGCCACCAGACTGGTTCCTTGCAGTGTCGCCTCCTAGCACAGCACAGTGAATGAACAGCAAGCAAGTGCTGGCACCGGGTAAGGGAATGACCCATGCCCTCTCGTCAATCCCATATCTGAAGCACACCTAAGGGCTCCAGATCCCACTGTGCCCTGTGAGGAGGGTGGGAGAGGTCACCACACCCATTCGACGGAGGAAGCTGAGGCTCTGAGAGCTTCAGCCTGTCCCGAGGCTGACCCCACCCCTCTGCTCTGCCCCACCTGAATCTTGCTCCCACCATGTCATCAGCAAAGTCACCTCCAGGTGCTAGGGGTGAGGACATGGGTCAGGGCAAGGGTGGGCTATGGGGTGGGCAACACCTCCCGGCACCCTGGGGCTCTCAGGAACGCCAGTGTGGAGGGTGAGGACTGGTAGGGAGGAAGGAGACCCTCCGGTGGAGCTTGATTGGAACACACGCCCTGAAAGTGCGGAAGCTGGGGACTAACTAAGGTCCTTCAGCAATGTGGTGGGTGGGCTGGGGAGGGTATTGGAAAAGACTGGAGAAAGCAGCCACTGAAGACAGTCCGCCCACTCCCACCCCTCCCAAAGCTGGGGCCTCTGTCGTGTTCTGGCCACAAAGTTCAGAGTCTCCTTCACCCCTCTCACCTCTCCTTGGGCAGAGTGGGAGGGAGAAAGAACATGCCTAACCAGGGGAAGGCTCATAAAGGCAAGAAAAGGCTCCAGCAGAAGAGGAGACAATGACGGGGCCGAGGGGACCAGCTACAGGGCAGACAGTGAGACACAGGATGCATTTGGGGACTGTTCCTTGCCAGTTAAGGAGCACTGTGTCTGACACTCGGCTTTCCTCCTCCTCTGCCCTCCAAGGGGAGCTCTGCCTTTCCCAGGCTGGGTCCCCTCTAGCAGAGTCAGGGAAGGGGCCGCGGGAGACAGGACCTAGAGAGGAAGGAGGGGACAGGAGGCTGTCCTTTATGGCGGAGAATCCAGATTCTAGAGGAGGCCATGAGGAAACAAGCAGAACTGGAGAGAGGAAACTCCTTTTCCTAATCCAAGCAAAGGCTGAGGGAGGCGAGGGGAGGACAAGAGGCAGAGATGAGGGCTGGATGTCTGGGGAAGTTCTAGGTGACTGAAGGTTCTGGAGCCAGTGCAGGATATAGGAGAAGCAGGGAGGAAGGAAGCAGGATTTCGAGAAACATAATTGTGGGTTAAGAGGTGGATTCCTTTCAATGTTCTGGAGACATGCAAGTCAAAACCCAGATTCCTTTCCAACCATTTTGGTGACTGGACTGTGCATGTTTGTGACTCTCTCCAGACTGAGCTGTCTTGGGACCCTAGCTCATATGAGGGTTACATCCATAAAGGCTGTCCCTACAAGGAAATTGTCAGGAAATTGTCTCTACAAGGCAGACATGAGCAGGGTGGGAAAGGCCCCTCCCCTAGGAATATCAGGAGACCCTCAGGTGATGGTCAGGCAGTTGCTAAACTGTCTCTAAAATAACAATTGGCTGCATCCAGGCCAGGGAAAGGCAGGCCCCTGAGAGATAGAAACACCTGGAGGCCGAGCACGGTGACTCACACCTGTAATCCCAGGACTTTGGGAGGCTGAGGAGGGAGGATCCCCTGAGGTCAGGGGTTTGAGACCAGCCTGGCCAACATGGTGAAAATCTCGTCTCTACTAAAATACAAAA
>NW_016904110.1:0-1065 GCF_001698545.2 Rhinopithecus bieti | reverse complement strand
ATCTTATTTTCATTATATTTTGTATTTTAAATACAGTAAGTCACAGAAATTCTGCCTGCATTTCATTGCTTTTGGAAAAGAGGCACTTCAAGGAGATTACCTTCTCAGAAACCATTGGTAAATGACTCAAAACAAAGATCCTCATGCCCTGAAGATGATTAGAACCTTGGAGGGTCCTCCTCCAAACACATGACTGCCTCTAGAATCCTGTATTTGATCAGAAGGTCAATACAAATTAAAACAGAGCAATTGGAAATTTTACCTCATTGACAAGTAGCTGGTTAGGACAATTAGGAGCTTTCTTTTCTTGGCTTTGCTAAGATGACCAAATTTTATGAAGGAAAACATATCTAAGACAAAGTGCACTGAATCTTTATAGTATGCTGAAACATGTGGGGCTTAGAAAATTATCGAAGAGAAGTAAGTTTGTAGTTCTATAACTGCCCCAAGAGGATATTTTGCTAGGTTCATGTAAGAGTAATCCATCCATTTGCAAGTAAGCTCATAAAGTTTTAGGGATCACTGGATGAATTTGAGAAGCAGTGCTAAATATTTGCTTCATTCTAAAGAAAATGTGCCCAGGACTAATTAATTAACATGACAATCAGTAAAGTTTCTGGTAGATTTGCCCAACATTCACCACCTCTTCTGCTACACTTTCCTACTTCTGTCTAAAGTAGTCAAGTTCACCAACACTTGGTGGTCCTCGTCCTCATGATGTTCACGATTTCAGAGGGAACAGTGTACTAATGAAGGATGATCAACTGAAGACATTAGATTTGTTTAATTTGTACATGAGTATGTCTAGAGCCCTTAATTTAATGGGTTGTGTACTCTTCATACTCATACATAAGCCAGGGTTTTAGAAATCTTAAGGGTGTAATGTAAAAGGAAAATACTACAGGCAAAATTGAAAATAAATATAACTGCAGCTGGAAATTGTCATGCTTAATTTTCTTGAAAGGATTTTGATTAGTGCATCATATTTGTACTAGTAAAATAAACAAAAGCAGTTCATTTTTCTACTAATATTGATTTGGTAGACCTTTTAAGTATTCTCAAATA
>NW_016904109.1:0-1069 GCF_001698545.2 Rhinopithecus bieti | reverse complement strand
AGAAAGAAGAAAATATCATTCCCTGTAAGTTATTTGATCTCTTTTAAACTCAAATAAAGCTTAACATTTCACTTATGTTGATAAGTTAATGGTAATGGAGCCATTTGGAATCTTGATTGTATAAATGTTTACCAAATACACTAAGGTAAGCAAGAGGCATTTATCTAGTGAGTAGGCAAAGATTTAATATAATAATCCCCTAGGCAAAAGTTTATAAGCAGTTAGAAAATCAGTGAATCTTCTATTTGACATTTCTAGAAACCGGAGGAAAATCTAGGGTGTCCTGGAAAAGTGATGAGGTGTTGGGGAACCTGATGCCATCTGTTGCCATTCCATTCTAACATAGTGCTACAGAACTGAACCAACTTAGGTTTTCATCCCATTGAGATCAGCTGGGCACACTGTGATGCTTTTGATTTTGTCTAGAAACCTGTCACTTCAGGATAATTTCTGAAGACAAAGTCTGTTTCCCGTTTGGTAGGTGACCTGTTTAATGTTTTCCCTGTGTCTGGGAACTCCTTAGTGTAATTAGCGACCTTTGAACTCCACAACTAATCCTGAGCTATTTTGTATTCCTTACTCATCTTTAAGGCTGGACCTTTCTTTTCTTCAGAGTCCGCTGCCACAATTAAAGAAGAAACAGCTGCATTTCAAAGGGATTCCGATTCCAGAAGCTTAATCGTGATTGACATGTTCTTATTCTAAGCTATAAGACACTCTAAGAGTCCTTTCTTGGGTTAAAACTTCAATCATTTTCTAAAAAATTATCTCACTATGGATTTTATTCATTTTCTTTGATAACTATTCTTTGCATTTTTTAACTTGAAAGATGCTTTGCGTTTGCAGTGAATATGAGCAACTACTTCCAGTGAAAGATTTGGATAGTGTCAGACTTTCTCTAGATGCAAAATTGCTAAATTCCCTTTTACTGCCAAAATATGATTATGAAATCTGATGTCTATCACATAGGTAGTTATTCTTCAATAAATTCGAAAGGTTAAAAAAAAAAGTGTTAAATTTTTTAGAATGAACTCCAGAAAAGATGGTTCATGATTTTGTAAACTCTTAT
>NW_016904108.1:0-991 GCF_001698545.2 Rhinopithecus bieti | reverse complement strand
CAAATAAATGTTTCAAAATAGTAACAAAATAAAATTTAAGTAATTTTTTAATGTAGAAAACTTGGTGAGATAGAAGGTATAAGAATGAAATGAAAATCATCCATAATCCTGGAATCCAGAAATAACCACTATTAGGGCCAGGCATGGTGGCTCACGCCTGTCATCCCAGCACTTTGGGAGGCTGAGGTGGGTGGATCACAAGGTCAAGTGGTCAAGATCATCCTGGCCAACATGGTGAAACCTCATCTCTACTAAGAATACAAAATTAGCTGGGCGTGGTGGTGTGTGCCTGTAGTCTCAGCTACTTGGGAGGCTGAGGCAGGAGAATCACTTGAATCCAGGAAGTGGAGGTTGCAGTGAGGCAATATCGCACCACTGCACTCCAGCCTGGTGACAGAGCAAGACTAAAGAAATAGCCACTAATAATATTTTCTGAATATCCTCCTAGTCTTTTACCAAACAAGTACAGAAAGAGGTAGAGACACACAGATACAGGTACAGATGAGACACAGATACAGGTGGAGATATAGGAAAAGACATAGACGAGGCACAGAAACGTAGATACAGATAGAGATGCAAGTAGAAACACAGATACAGATGCAGATACAGATAAAGATAAGATACAGGTATAGAGACAGATGTAAGTAGAGACACAAATACACAAACAAATAGAGATAGAAGTCTAGTCACAGTAATGGATGCAGACAGAGATACAAGTAGAGACACATATACAGATAAATATAGAGAAACAGATACAGATACAGAGAGAGGCACAGATACAAACAGAAACACAGATATAGGCACAGAAAGAGATACAAGTAGATACACAGATACAAATGAGATAGAGGTAGAGAAAGCAATACAGATAGAGATAGAGATACATGTTGAAAACAAAAATAATAAGAGACACAGATACAGACACAGATAGAGACATAGATACAGGTGCAGGTGCACAGATAAAGATATATGTAGAGCCATAGATACAGATACA
>NW_016904107.1:0-1277 GCF_001698545.2 Rhinopithecus bieti | reverse complement strand
GTTAATGATATCAAATGATCTTCATTAAAAACTTTGGATCCCTTTCTCATTCATTTGACCAGACTGATGCTTTTCATTGTTATTCTGTAGTTGTTTTAAATTTGTTTTAAAATCAAATCCATTTTTTTATTAGATAACTGATTTTTTTTTTTTTGGAAGAAAGAAAATCAATGTCTTGAGAATTCTTACATTTTCCATTTTGTATTCCTGCAAGAAACTGCTTGCTGTGGTCTCAAAACTCACGGGACCATCTGTGCAAATAACAGCACACATCATTACCCTGAATGGAAGTGACAGTGCAAATATTAGAAGTTCACTGAGAAGTAATCAGTAAGAACTGACTTCCTCCCTCTTCCAACCATTATAGGGTGAAGGATTGAACGCGAAAATTTTCAAGCAATTGACAACAATGCTATTATCTCAGGATGGCTTTGAGGCTATACACAAGATGGCGAACACTCTCTGTCTGGAAAAGCAACATTTGTCCTAAGACTGTTCATCGCTGCAATGTTTCTCTGTTCGTTCAGTTTTTTTTTTTTGTCTACATATTTTGAAATGATGTGTAATTCTGACTAGAAGTACCTCGTCTGTGTATACTTTAACCTTCCCAAATGATAAATCAGTTTATAATTTACTGGTTTAATTGCTTAATATTAATTTTGTTGGTCTCACATCTGGGAACAGTTTATTTTCATAGTGAAACAAGATGAGTTGGTTGGTGTTTAGGTTTTGTTGGCTTCTTGTTTAGTCCTTTCCATCTATTTATTTTATATTCATGGTAGTTTCTGAGTGAAGAGATTTAAGGCTGTGGCTGTTTTACCCCGAGGCTCTGCTCATGGCTGTCAGATAGAGGAAGATGATTTTACGCAGACTGTATCAGAGATCATTTGTGCTCCAAGGCTGAGAGATTTGCTGCTCTGAGATGGTCAGGCTTCTGATTACTTTAGAATTAGATCTGTCCTCAAGAAGTCATAAAGATGAATCTGAAGTGAGAAAACGAATTGACATGCCCCAAGTAAAGGTATTCCTTCCAATCTGAAGGAGCTGTCAGAAGAAGGAAAACAAAATACAACAGTAAATATGGTTTAACAGTTTAAACAGTAAATATGGTTTAACAAAACACATAAAATTATTAAAATGAAGCAATCATCTGTTAATAATAAAATACTTTTAGATTATTTACATTGTCAAGCATTTTATTTTACATGTCTAAACATTTTAAATAAATATTTAAGTATTTAAATAAATATTAAAACATTTAAATTGTATATATTATT
>NW_016904106.1:0-1060 GCF_001698545.2 Rhinopithecus bieti | reverse complement strand
TATTTGACTTATAGTTCAGTTATTAACTAAGCTTTGCATATAACAGAATATCCTGTAATGTTATTTGATATAGAGATAATTTAAGCATAAAACAGGATTTTATCTCATGTAGGATATTTGGTTGCAGAAATACTAAAGTAGTATAACAACTTTATTTACAAGATAGTCCTGAAGTACATGCTATAGGAAGAGCACTTTGAAATTTTGGGGTGTTCTTTTCTTATGGTGCACTTCTTTCATGTACTTCAAAACGATAAAAAAAAATGGGTGATCCTCAGGGCTGTTTTATGGTCCCTGCTCTTTTACAGGCTCATTTTATTGTGGTCATAATACAGAACAAGAAAGAACTCCTTGGGTAGCCATAGAAATCATTTTAACTAACATAGTTTTCCTGCCCTCCTTCAAAGGTTCTGTGTGCCTAAATCAGTGTGGGATTTGTATTTTAGACTTTTGAAGACATGATCTTTAGATCTAAATGTTAATAGCTACTAACCATTAATATAAAACCCATATGCATGGTTTTGCCATTTTCAGCTATGGAGCTAGACAGGTGAGATTTCAGAGGCCTAGTTTTGCCACTCACATAACATTAAAAAAACCTATAGCAAACCATATTTTGTGGCTTCTGGTCCAGTGTCTCATAGTAATAGTATAGCCTGGAAAATAAAATGCATTGTTCTGAGTTATAAGTAGTAATGCAGGCCTTCTTATAAGCTGTATTGAACCAAAGGAATTTATTTAGGGTCCAAAACATATTCCCAAATGCTTATATAATTGAGGCTAAAAAAAATTACTTTTTTCTTGGTTATCTGAATACATTTGTTTCCATTATCAACTATTGCTAGTGAATTTTTTTTTCCCGCCAAAATTACCTGTTAATGGGCCCTTTTCTTCACATCACTTTGCTATTGTTTGTTTTATCATGGAGACAAAATCAGACTTTTTTTTTCCAGGGAAAGAACAATAGAAGTTAAGAAGACAACACATGATTTATAATTTTTTGAGAATTCCGTAAATGTTTTAAATTGTTCTAAAAATAACTGCTGACAAATGTTAATAA
>NW_016904105.1:0-347 GCF_001698545.2 Rhinopithecus bieti | reverse complement strand
CAGAGTCTGATTATTGTCTTCAGGATGGGAGTACAGTTGTGCTATCTTGACTCACTGCAATCTCTGCCTCCTGGGTTTCCGCAATTCTCCTGCCTTAGCCTCTCGAATAGCTGGGATTAGAGGTGCCCACAAACACACCTGGATAATCTTTTTTATTTTAATTTAATATTTTATTTTCCTCATGTTTCCCTGGCTGGTCTTGAACTCCTGAGTTCAGGCAGTCTGCCCACCTTGCCCTCTCAAAGTGCTGGGATTATAAATGTGAGCCACCATGCCTGGCCCACAAGTACTTTTTTGAATGTTTGAATGCAGTATTTCTCTGTTAAATTTTGTATTTAAGGTAGTTT
>NW_016904104.1:0-349 GCF_001698545.2 Rhinopithecus bieti | reverse complement strand
AAACAAATGATTTGGAGTATATTTAGATACAATGTAGAAAATTTTAAAAGAGCTTAACCTAATAGAAATATATTACCTAACTCTATTAAAGAAGATTGGAATGAGGCCGGCATGGTTGCTCATGTCTGTAATCTCAGCACTTTGGAAGGCCGAGGTGGGTGGATCACGTGAGGTCGAGGATTTGAGACCAGCCTGACCAACATGGAGAAACCCTCTCTCTACAAAAAATACAAAATTAGCCGGGTGTGGTGGAGCATGCCTGTAATCCCAGCTCCTCAGGAGGCTGAGGCAGGAGAATCACTTGAACCTGGAGGCTGATGTTATGAAGAGCCAAGATCGTGCCTTTGCC
>NW_016904103.1:0-1243 GCF_001698545.2 Rhinopithecus bieti | reverse complement strand
TTTCTTGTGCAAGATCCAAAACCCTCTCTTGGGGTCTGAATTGGGACCACTTTCTGGTAACACAAGAACTCTAAAATTCAAAAGTCAGTGTTTCTTTATCTCCAAAGGATTTAACTAGCTCCTAGCAATGGATCCTAAACAGATTGAAATGTTTGAAAAGACATAGAATTCAGAATCTGGATGGCAAGGAAACTGAACAAGATTCAGGAGAAAGTTGAAGTTCAATACAAGGAAACCAGTAAAATGATCCAGCAGTTGGAAGATGATATAGCCATTTCAAGAAAAAAACAGGCCAGGCGCAGTGTTTCATGCCTATAATCCCAGCACTTTGGGAGGCCGAGGCGAGCAGATCATGAGGTCAGGAGTTCGAGATCAGCCTGGCCAACATGGGGAAACCCCGTCTCAACTAAAAAATACAAAATTAGCCAGGCGTGATGGCGCGTGCCTGTAATCCCAGCTACTGGGGAGGCTGAGCCATGAGAATTGCTTGAACCCAGAAGGTGGAGGTTGCAGTGAGCCGAGATTGCATCACTGCACTCCAGCCTGGGTGACAGAGCAAGACTCTGTCTCAAAATAAATAAAATAAATTAAAGAAAAAACAAACTGAACTTCTGGAATAGAAAATTCACTGCAGGGAATTTTCAAATACAGTTGGAAGACTTAACAATAGGCGAGAACAAGCTGAGGAAAGAATTTCAGAGCTTTAAGATCAGTCTGAATCAACCCAGTCAGACAAACATAAAGAAAAAATAATTTATAAAATAAACAAAACTTCTGAGAAATATGGGTTTATGTAAAGAGATAAAACCTGTGACTTACTGATATTCCTGAGAGAGAAAGAGAGAGAGCAAGCAACTTGGAAAGCATATTTGAGGATATAGTCCACATTGGTTTTCCCAATATAGGTAGAGGTTGACATACAAATTCAAGAAATTCAGAGAACCCCTGTGAGATACTATACCAGACAACCATCCCTAAACCACATAGTAATCAGACATTCTGAGGTCAATGTGAAAGAAAATAAAAGAGACAGCTACAGAAAAGGGTCAGGTCACTCACAAAGGGCAGTCCATCAGACTAACAGTGGACTTCTTAGCAGAAATCTTACAAGCCAGGAGAGATGGGGGCCTCTTTTTAACATCCTTAAAGAAAAGAAATTCCAACCAACAATTTTATATCCCACCAAAATAAGCTTCATAAGCAAAGGAGAAATAAAATATTTTTCAGAATAGCAAACACTAAG
>NW_016904102.1:0-324 GCF_001698545.2 Rhinopithecus bieti | reverse complement strand
GTACTAACATCCTGCCTGTCCTTACAGGTGCCTGCCCCTCTTTTGAGTTAGGGTCAGTTGATTGCTCTGTGACTTCAGTTCTCTTATGGTTTAGAAATAAGCCATCAATTTGAATTGAATTTGACTGGGTTTCATTATAAAGGGGGGACGAAGCCCCTATGTTATATCACACAGTGAAAACTAGACCCCTGCTTCCCAAAGTTTAATTTGCATACATCATCTGGGAGTCTTATTGAAATGCAAATTGTGTTTCATTAGGTTTGAAGTGGGGCCTGAGATTCTGCATTTCTAACAGATTCCCAGGGATTTCAGTGCTACAGGTCC
>NW_016904101.1:0-3217 GCF_001698545.2 Rhinopithecus bieti | reverse complement strand
GAGAGATATATGTTGTTTGTACTGGGCCCAGGACTGAGGAATATGCCTGATTTCTTTCAGGTAGGTAAAGGAAAATTACAGTCAAAGGGGGGTTCTCTGGCGGGCAGGAGTGGGGGTCACAAGGTGCTCAGTGGGGAGCTTTTGAGCTAGGATAAGCCAGGAAAAGGAATTTCACAAGATAATATCATTGCTTAAGGCAAGGACTGGCCATTTTACTACTTTTGTGGTGGAATGTCATCGGTTAAGGCGGGGCAGGGCATTTGCACTTCTTTTGTGATTCTTCAGTTACTTCAGGCTATCTGGGCGTATACGTGCAAGTCACAGGGGATGCAGTGTCTTGGCTTGGGCTCAGAGGCCTGACAATATGGAAACTCCAGCCATCATGTAATCTTTTAGGCAGAGCAGTCCTCGAAGGAGAGGATACCGGTTCAGTATCAAAACTTATGAACTGTTGAACAATAGGTTTTAGTTATTTGCCGTTTCAGTCAATTTCAATTCTTCTGAAGGCACCCAGGTGCTTTTGACTAAACTAAACTCTTTTATTTTCTCCCGTATCTCAGTGAAATGAATGTGGTACTTACATGTTCTGTGATTCTGAAGCCACATACTTCAAAACCCAGAAGACTGCTATAGCTACTGTACTGGTGATTTGCCTATTTTGTCACAGATCCAAGCCTCCTCTTCTGTAAATTGTTCTGTGTTTATGTAAACTACAGTTCCCAAACTCTACTAAATCCCTCAACTGCATGATACCTATCAATTTTATTTCCCTGATTCTCCTTCCAGGTATTATACTTTTATTTTTTCTGCCAATGGAAAGTTCTAAAAGGAGAATAAAAGAGGGAGAAGGGAAAGCACTTCCTGTGGTTTCATTTCTGCTGGCATTACATCCAAGCAGAGGGTCACTCCCCAGTCTCCAGACGTGTTTAGTTCTTACATTAGCAGCTAGGGATAAACCCGTTGAAGGTGGGTACCAGCTAACGTTACCTCCATCGCTAGTCTGAGCACCAGCAATGTGGGATGGGGACTCAGGTATGAGCATCACCTTGGAAGGGCAACATTCCCATTGTCCATTTGAGAAGCATACTTCTCTCCCACATCCCTAGATGCTGGTTATCCTATCTCTTCTGTTTCTTAAGGACTAGAATTGGAAGCTGCTCTGTGTAATCACTAATACCAATGTTCTTCTTTTGAGAGGAGTCTTGCCCCGTCACCCAGGCTGGAGTGCAATGGCCCCATCTCAGTTTACTGCAACCTCTGCCTCCTGGGTTCAAGTGATTCTCCTGCTTCAGCCTCCAGAATAGCTGAGATTACAGGTGCACACTGCCACACTGGGCTAATTTTATATTTTACTAAATACAAAAGATGAGGTTTTACCATGTTGGTCAGGCTTTTCTCAAACTCCTGACCTCAAGCGATCCACCTGCCTCAGCCTCCCAAAGTGCTGGGATTACAGGCATGAAAATATCTGTTCTTTTACATACTAGTTTTGCTTTACTAACCCTTAAAGGTCTGTATACCAATTCCTGTATTAAATTATATCTAAAATGATTCCTGTTATCTTGACTGGACCTATCTGATATAGCTGTTGTTAACTGTGTAAAGTTAGACCAAAACATAATTATCTGAAAACCAATAAGACCTTCCTTCTAGTTTTCGGGGTGAGGGGAGGGGTGATGTGGGGAGTAAAACTATTACAATTTTCTATAGGTTTATATTCTACTGTGTAGGATAACATCTGTTTTAGCATTTCCTCCCAAATTCCAGAGGAAGATAATCACATAGAAAATTAGATAAAGTAAGCCATTGAACAGAGAGTAACGGGAAATAGATGTCTTCTGGGTGAGAAATTCCCTGGAAAATCATCCCTGGAACCATTAAGTCTTTGACAAAATTTGGCATTGTGCCTGGTTCACCTGGGTTCATGTGAAGCTCTGAGGGTCAGTGAGATTACTATATAAAACTCTCTCTCTCTGAAGATTGACTAATTGGGTCTTCCATGGAGCCAACTCTACAGAACAGGGGAAAAGTTGAGGCAAGGCAATTAATTCATAAATTAATAAAAAAGCAAATGGGACTGACAAGAAGACGCAGAATGCCATTGGTTTTGAACACAAATTTCAAGTCTCTCTCCTTCACTATGACTAATTTCAGGTCATCCTAGACTTGGAATATTTGAGTTAACTCTGTAAGATGTGGTCAAGCATCTCTTCAACATCCTGTGTACCAACTAGTTCTATACTTCTAAAGTACGGCTCTATTTCTGCACCCAGCACCAAAACCTTTATTCATTTCTGTGGCCCACTCAAAAGTACTTTTTTATGAGTTGTATTAACTATAATAGTTGTAAAATTGTCTAGGGAAAGTCAGGGAGCATCTTTTATCTGTCTATATCCCACATAACTATTTTGACCATGGAGTATATAACCTGCATCAGAATCACATCAGATTAATCTCTGTGCTTGTTTAAACATAGAGTATAGAGTTTTAGCCAGAAATACTGAATCAACATTTCCAGTGGTAGATCCCAGAAATGCATATTTAACAAGCATACTAAATAATAACTATTTCCAATAAAGCTTGAGAACAACTGCCTCACAGTCCCTGCCACAGTGCCTCCAGACATGAGCCTTTTAATGAATGTATTCTGAAGTGCAAGAATGCATGCATATAATCTACACATCTCTAAGACATATCTTAATAAACATTAAAACCAGCTTTTCTAATGAATTGAAAATACTGAAATTAATATTAGCCAAGAATATTATTCAGAAACCAAAATAATAAATATGTGTATATGCAGAAGACCAAAGTGAGTTAAAATACAGAGTACATTTGAAAAGTATAGTTTTCTTCAATTATCGGTACTTGTGAATCATATGAATAACTCGTTCACATTTTCACTTAGTGGAGACCTGACTGGAATATTTTACATTCATTTAATGTGTAATTTAGAGTGAAAATTAATTATCCAAAAGTAATTATTGAGTGCTAATTATTAAGCTGAAGTGTAAAGCACTGAATTTAAGAGTATAATTTTCTAGATTAATATATAATGTCTCGATTTTGGAGGACATATATTAATACAATAGGTATTTCTTGGGGATAGTTTTTATTATGTTTGACGTCCTTTAATTTCCTTATAACATTGATGTCTTATGCTAATTTTTAAGAATATAAATAGTATATTTACCTATTAAGTAATATATAATTTTAT
>NW_016904100.1:0-348 GCF_001698545.2 Rhinopithecus bieti | reverse complement strand
GAAAAAAAAATGAGAAGGGAGTTTTCTGAGAAACTACTTTGAAATCTGTGAATTCATCTCACAGATTTACACCATTCTTTATATTGAGCAGTATGATAAGACTGTCTTCATGGAAACTGCAATAGGATATTTGGGAGTGCTTTGAAGCCTACGGTGACAAAGGAAATATCCTCTGATAAAAAACAAAAAAGACACTTTCTGAGAAACTGCTTTGTGATATGTGTATTCATCTCACAGAGTTACACTTTAATTGAGCTGTATGCTAACACTGTTTCTTTGGAATCTGCAATGGGATATTTCAAAGCACATTGAAGCTTATTGTGACAAAGGAAATATCCTCAGACAAAA
>NW_016904099.1:0-813 GCF_001698545.2 Rhinopithecus bieti | reverse complement strand
TCAGAGTGATTACCCACTATCCTAATAGGGCCCACATACTTATATAGCCTTATTTAAGAAGGGAGAGAAGAGATGGGTAAAATAAGTATGTATTAGGCCATTCTTGTGTTATTATAAATAAATGCCTGAGACTGGGTAATTTATAAAGAAAAGAGGTTTAATTGGTTCACCACTCAGATTAAGGATTGACTCATCGAGATTGGGAGAAGGATCCAGGTAGAGTTTCATGTTCTTCTTAACAATACTGCTATTCCCCTCCTTCAGGTTTCTACCAAAGTGGGCACTTTCTTAGGGCTTTCTTATCTTGTTGTGTGTGTCTGGTGGGATTTCTGGCAACAGAACCTGTAAGAAGGTGTGGACTCCCCAATGTATGCATCCCCTAGTAGCTTCATACTGCCTCAAAATCTCCCACTCTGCCTTCACCTATTCACCTACTATTCAACTGTACCCTTCTTATGGTGTCCAGTTGCAGCTATCCTAAGTAAGCAAGTACTAACATCCTGCCTGTCCTTACAGGTGCCTGCCCCTCTTTTGAGTTAGGGTCAGTTGATTGCTCTGTGACTTCAGTTCTCTTATGGTTTAGAAATAAGCCATCAATTTGAATTGAATTTGACTGGGTTTCATTATAAAGGGGGGACGAAGCCCCTATGTTATATCACACAGTGAAAACTAGACCCCTGCTTCCCAAAGTTTAATTTGCATACATCATCTGGGAGTCTTATTGAAATGCAAATTGTGTTTCATTAGGTTTGAAGTGGGGCCTGAGATTCTGCATTTCTAACAGATTCCCAGGGATTTCAGTGCTACAGGTTC
>NW_016904098.1:0-352 GCF_001698545.2 Rhinopithecus bieti | reverse complement strand
TCTGCACACATGCACACACATGAAAGAGAAGAAAAGGACAAGAAATAGAGGTGGAGGCCAGGCACGGTGGCTCACGCCTGTAATCCCAGCATTTTGGGAGGCCGAGGGGGGGGGCGGCTCCTGAGGTCAGCAGTTCGAGACCAGCCTGGCCAACATGGAGAAACCCAGTCTCTACTAAAATACAAAATTAGCCACACGTGGTGTGGGAACCTGTAGTCCCAGCTATTTGGGAGGCTGAGGCAGGAGAATCTCTTGAACCTGGGAGTTGGAGGTTGTAGTGAGCTGAGATTGCGCCATTGTACTTCAGCCTGGGTGACAGAGCAAGACTCTGTCTAAAAAAAAAAAAAAAAAG
>NW_016904097.1:0-1373 GCF_001698545.2 Rhinopithecus bieti | reverse complement strand
GGCCTGCAGGAGCGCGGTGAGGCACTGGCCGCCTACCTGGACGGCCGTGAGCCAGTCCTGCGCTTCCGGCCGCGCGAGGAGGAGGCGCTGCTGGGCGAGATCGTGCGCGCCGCAGCCACTGGTGCGGGGACCTGCCGCCCCTCGGGCCCGCCACGCTGCTGGCGCTGTGCGTACAGCATTCCGCCCGTGAGCTGGAGCTGGGCCACCTGCCGCGACTGCTGGGTCGCCTGGCCCGGCTCATCAAGGAGGCCGTCTGGGTGAGCGCCCCCCAATCCCCATCCAGCCCCGCCAGCGCCCCAAGTCCCTTCTCCAGCCTCCCCTCCCCACATTCAACCCTTTTCATAGCTGGGCTGGGTGAAACCACTGTTCCCATGATGCCTTGGGAAGGATTTGGGTTTTGTTTTGTTTTGTTTTTTGTTTTGAGACGGAGTCTCGCTCAGTTGCCCAGGCTGGAGTGCAGTGGCGGTCTTGGCTCACTGCAACCTCTGCCTCCTGGGTTCAAATGATTCTCCTGCCTCAGCCTCCCGAGTAGCTGGGATTACAGGCGCCTGCCATCACGCCCGGCTAATTTTTTGTATTTTGGAAGAGCCGGGGTTTCACCATCTTGGCCAGGCTTGTCTGGAACTCCTGACCTCGTGGTTCGCTCGCCTCAGCCTCCCAAAGCGCTGGGATTACAGGTGTGAGCCACTGCCCCAGCGTTTTGGGGTTATTAAATAGTAAGGGGCCCCCCATAGAACGCTGGGAGTTGTAGATCCACTGCACTGAAGGGGAAGCCCAAACTCACGTTAGGAGAACTCACCTAAGCACTGAACTCACCTTAGGAAGAAACCATTATGGGAGATGGTGGGGAGAGATCCCACTGGATGAGAAGTTGGGAGAGGTCAGTGTGAGAATTCACTGCAGCCCATTGGGCTTGGAGTTTGGATAGTAGTGAGCAAGTTCATTCTTGGAGGTGAGGAAGCACAAAGCCACTGGACCTACAGATGGAAGTTCCAGAAAGAAACCATTCAGAGTTGGGGAACGTTCCATCCTATTGAGCTAGGGCCTAACCAGAGAGGTTTAAGGAGTTTCTTGAGGGTAAAATTGGAGAAGAGGACCTGAAGGAGCTACACTACTCATAATCATAGAGTGTGTGTGTTTTAAAAGTAAGGAGAGACCATTCTAAAGCTTGTGGGATTAGAATTTGTCTGAAGAGCTGGGCGTGGTGGCTCATGCCTGTAATCCCAGCACTTTGGGAGGCTGAGGCGGGCAGATCACCTGAAGTTGGGAGATCGAGACCATCCTGGTTAACATGGTGAAACCCTGTCTCTATTAAAATACAAAAAATTGGCCGGGCGCGGTGGCTCAAGCCTGTAATCCCAGCACTTTGGGAG
>NW_016904096.1:0-346 GCF_001698545.2 Rhinopithecus bieti | reverse complement strand
TGCCCGTCGGCGCGGCCGGGAGCCTGCCTGGTGCGCGGCACCCGGGTCTCGCTGACCATCCGCCGCGTGCCCCGCGTGCTGCGCGCCGGCCTTCTGCTGGGCAAGTGACCGCCAGGGCCAGGACCCCTCGGATTCCCGGGTTCCTGCCCTCTTGGGGCTCCTGTGACTCTGCGACCTTGGAACCGTGGGCAGAGGGGCTCCCCTGGTTTATTTATTTTCCCAATAATTTTGTGTGAGCTACAGAAGACCCCATACCAAATAAACAAAAAATCTTTCCTTGGTCTTAGATTTTATTTTTTAGGGAGCCAGATGCTTGGGTTCCTGAGGGGCGCGGCATCTAGGGTCT
>NW_016904095.1:0-356 GCF_001698545.2 Rhinopithecus bieti | reverse complement strand
CCTGAAGGGGCAAGGGAAGGCAGTGGTGGAAGGAAGGTCTTGCCAGAGGGGACGGTGGGAATGGGAAGGGACTCAGGCTCAGGGGGACCCATGTCCAGTGTGGCTGTGGTGCACAGGTGAGGGTGAGATGGAGGCAAGGGGAGCTGCCTCGAGAAAAGACTCATCGTGGGCATGGCGGAGGCAAGGGAGGGGGTGGTCATGAGGCACAAGGGGTAGGAAGGTTGTAGCCCCAGAGAAGCTTATAGTGGGGTCAGTATCCCAGAGGGGAGCAATGGTGTGGGCTTGGGTCCAAAGTGGAGGAGTGGCATGACAAGGCCCCAGGACAGCAAGTGGGTGGAACAGCTAGTGTCCACTGC
>NW_016904094.1:0-349 GCF_001698545.2 Rhinopithecus bieti | reverse complement strand
AGAAGAGGGGCCATCTCACCTCCCACCGACATTGAGACAGTGAACGTTTCAGGAAGGAAAGGAGGTGCCATCTCACCGCCCACAAACGCTGAGACAGTTAATGTGGCAGGAAGGACAGGAGGTGCCATTTCACCTCCCACAGACACTGAGACAGTGAACGTGTCAGGAAGGAGAGGAAGCGCCATCTCACCTCCCACAGACACCGAGAGAGTGAACGTGTCAGGAAGGAGAGGAGGCATCATCTCACCTCCCACAGACACTGAGAGAGTGAACGTTGAGGAATGAGAAGAGGGGCCATCTCACCTCCCACCGACATTGAGACAGTGAACGTTTCAGGAAGGAAAGGAGG
>NW_016904093.1:0-287 GCF_001698545.2 Rhinopithecus bieti | reverse complement strand
GGGAGAAAGGGAGGGAGAAAGGGAAGGAGGAAAGGATTTGTGGCAGGCAGGCAGGCAGGAAGGAAGGAAGGGAAAGGGAAAGGAAGGAAGGGAAAGGGAAAGGAAGGGAGGGAGAAGGGGAGGAAGAAAGGGAAGGAGGAAAGGATTTGTGGAAGGAAGGAAGGAAGGAAAGAAGGGAAAGGGAAAGGAAGGGAGAGGAGGTGAGGAAGAAAGAATGAATGGAAGGAGGGAAGAAACAGAGGAAAGGAGGGAGGGAGAAAGGGAGGGAGAAAGGGGAGGAGGAAAGG
>NW_016904092.1:0-2361 GCF_001698545.2 Rhinopithecus bieti | reverse complement strand
ATTCATTTCAACAAATATGTGTTAAATTCATACTATGTGCCAGGTATTCATAGGCCCAAAGTATAGCATTGTAAACAAAGTATAGTTTTAATCTCATGGAGTGTTCCTGTCTAAAGGACTCCAGGTATCAGTGGGTTAGTTTTATTTTCCCTTATTTCAGAGTCAGAATTGAATAAATTATTTAGAAAAGAGGAAAACTTTTCTCTTAATGACCTATCTATGCTATCAAGTTTTTTGTTGTTGTTGTTGTTTATATTCTATCTAGTCTATATAGATTTTCTTAGGATTACGTTCGTGTACTTGTTTCAATAAAAGTAAATGCTTTTATTTTATTTTTTGAGATGGAGTTTTGCTCTGTTGCCCAGTCTGGAGTGCAATGGCACGATCTCGGCTCACAGCAACCTGCATCTTCTCCTGGGTTCAAGCAATTCTTCTGCCTCAGCCTCCTGAGTAGCTGGGACTACAGGCATCTCCCACCATGCCTGGCTAATTTTGTATTTTAGTAGAGATGAGGTTTCACCATGTTGGCCAGGATGGTCTCAAACTCTTGACCTTATTATAGGTGTGAGCCACCGCGCCCAGCCCCTGCTGTTTTTTGGTATTATTATTATTATTATTGTTATTTTTTAATAGATACAGGGTTTCACCTTGTTGCCCAGGCTGGTCTCAAACTCCTGAGCTCAAGCGATCTGCCCATCTGGCCCTCCCAAAGTGCTAGGATCACAGGCGTGGGCCACTGTGACTGGCCTTAATATTGCTTTTCATGCTCTGTATTAGCCACAGAAGATACAATGCTCTTGAGGAAACTTTAGTGTATGTGTGTTATACCTGTAGTCATGTCTGAAGGTAAACAGTCACAATGTCCTTCAAAGTCCATTCCCATACTCCCTTGTTTCTATAATAATTTTCTGCTTATATTTAAGTTCTAATTAAGTAGTCATATTACCTTAAATTGTAGTTATTCTAATCATATTGATATCAGTTTCATGGATATTGCATCTTTATTTCATTAATAGGTTGAATCATTTATTTTGGACCAAGAAGATCTGGATAACCCAGTGCTTAAAACAACATCAGAGATATTCTTATCAAGTACTGCAGAAGGAGCAGACTTACGCACTGTGGATCCAGAGACACAGGCACGACTAGAAGCATTGCTAGAGGCAGCAGGTACTTTTTTTTTGTTTTATCTTTTCATCTCTTTAAAAGTCTAGATCTCTTTACAGAGTTACGTGGGATTACCCCAAAATTCTATGACATTATACAAAATTTAAAATCTCTAAAATTTATTTTCTTTTATCTCCCAAAGAAAATGTTCACATTTTGTATTTCTGGGCTCAACTCTTTTTTTTTTTTTTGAGACGGAGTCTCGCTCTGCCGCCCAGGCTGGAGTGCAGTGGCCGGATCTCAGCTCACCGCAAGCTCCGCCTCCTGGGTTTAGGCCATTCTCCTGCCTCAGCCTTCCGAGTAGCTGGGACTACAGGCGCCCGCTACCTCGCCCGGCTAGTTTTTTTTTTGTATTCTTTTAGTAGAGACGAGGTTTCACCGTGTTAGCCAGGATGGTCTCGATCTCCTGACCTCGCGATCCGCCCGTCTCGGCCTCCCAAAGTGCTGGGATTACAGGCTTGAGCCACTGCGCCCAGCCTGGGCTCAACTCTTATATTTTAAGGTATTAAGATAATCAGCATCCTGGCGCAGTGGCTCACGCCTGTAATCCCAGCACTTTGGGAGGCCGAGGCAGGCGGATTGCCTGAGCCTCAGGAGTTTGAGACCAACCTGGGGAACATGGTGAAACCCTGTATCTACTAAAATAGAAAAAAATTAGCCGGGTGTGTTAGTGTGCGCCTGTAGTCCCAGCTACTCGGGCGACACTGAGGCAGAAGAATTGCTTGAACCCTGGAGGTGGAGGTTGCAGTGAGCCGAGATCACTCCATTGCATTCCATCCTGGGCAACAGAGCGAGACTCTGTCTGGAAAAAAAAAAAAAGATAATCGTCTAGTTATCAAAGAAAACTTACCTGTTAGCCATTATAAAATAAAATGTGGGAGACAAATTTAGTTAATCATTTATGACTTCTTTATCTGTACTGATTTAGGGAGCTGCATATTGATTACTTGTGTATTCGCTTTATGTTTAACTTGATTTTAAATAGCTAATTTTTTTATATGTAATTCACATTATAAAACAGCTAAAGTGATATGAAATATATTAAGTAGATAACAAAACCTTCCCATTTTCTGTCAAGGTTTACATATACTTCTAGACTTTTCTCCTTGTGGTAATATAAATACATGTATATGTTTGAATATACATGATTGTTAAAAATGAAGTAGGATCATAATACACAAAATACAACTTTTT
>NW_016904091.1:0-356 GCF_001698545.2 Rhinopithecus bieti | reverse complement strand
CAACTATTCATTACACCATACACTTTAGTCCCTTTTCACTTCGTCCCACAAGATTAATTACAGCTTGACAACATTTTCTCAGAGCCCAAGGCTAGACTGTGCAAAATTAATTAATTTCACTTTCAAATCTCAAATCTCGCAAAATGAGCTTACTTAAAATGAAACTCACTTATGTTTACCACAGAAATCTAAACCCTTGATAACGTAAGAACAAGAGGCCGTCTGCTTTTCTAAGAGACTTTTTTAGACATTAAAGACATTTTCAGAAGTCGTAAATATTCGCTCCGGAGGCTCAAGGCTTTCACCTGCCATTAATTCATCAGATAAGGCACAGCTCACAATGAAGCATCACTCAT
>NW_016904090.1:0-354 GCF_001698545.2 Rhinopithecus bieti | reverse complement strand
GGCCTCCCAAAGTGCTGGGATTACAGGCTTGAAAATTTATTTTTTAAAATTCCAATTTTAAAGTAATACTTGCTTAGTTTAAAATGCAAACACTATAAATATGCTTAAAATAAGCAAAACTTCCATAATTGATATTACACTATATTGTTCTGCAACTTGATTTTTTTCACTTAATAGTGAGTGGGCTGGGCATAGTGGCTCACGCCTGTAATCCTAGCCCTTTGGGAGGCCGAGGCAGGCAGATCACTTGAAGTCAGGGGTTTGAGACCAGACTGGCCAACATGGCGAAACCCCGTCTCTACTAAATACAAAATTAGCCGGACATGGCTGGGCGCAGTGGCTCAAGCCTGTAAT
>NW_016904089.1:0-348 GCF_001698545.2 Rhinopithecus bieti | reverse complement strand
ACCCACCACACACATCTATACCCACCGCACACACACACATCACACACACATCTATACCCACCACACACACCTGCACACACCACACACACATCTATACCCACCACACACATCTACACCTACACACATACCTCTGCACCTACACATAAACACATACACACCTACACACCACACACATCTACACCCACACATACACACCTACATTCATACTATATACACACTCCTACACACACACCTACACACTCATACACCTACATCCCTACACACACATCTATACCCACCACACACACCACACACACATCTATACCCACCACACACACCTGCACACACCACACAATCTATACCTACCAC
>NW_016904088.1:0-1374 GCF_001698545.2 Rhinopithecus bieti | reverse complement strand
CTGTACTTAAAATAAGAGAAAGATGGAATAACTAAAACTAGTGATATTTTGAACCCCTCACAAAACTGAGGTTTTAGGACAAACTGATTCCACAAAACATTGGATAGTCAATTTTTTAATCTCTTAATATCCAAAGGGATTAAAAAATTACAAGGCATTCCAAAAGCAAAGAACAAAAGACAAAGTTTCAAGAGACAAAGTAGTCATTAGAGCCCGACTACGATATGACTCAGATACTGGAATTATCAGGCAAGTAATTTAAAATGTCTATAAACAATATGTTCAAAACCCTGTTTAAAAAAAAAAAAATAACCCATGAGGCCTAGGTTGCACAAATCTTGTAGATTCCCAAAAGAGCCTCTCTTTATGACTGGCTCTTAACGGGCTTCTGGCTCTGTGTAACTTGGAATATTATATATAATATATATATAATATGATACATATGTGTGTGTGTGTATATATATAAATACATATATGTATTTCTGATCAGAATATTTTGTATGCCTGAGGTCTTGGGCCAGGCTGTATCAATTTGATAAGACAGCTTATATCAACAATGTAATCTATGGTTCTGGAAGTTTGGACTCTGAGAAGCTGAGATCAGTTACACAGGTACCGAATACCCAAGTTATTTACCAGCAATAAAACTCTGAATGCCAAAACAGGAGTAAGCTCTCTGGTTAGCAATACTTCCTATGTGTTGCTACACATGATTACACAAGAATTAAGCAAGTCTGTGTAACTCTACTTGAAGCGGGCATCTGCAAGCTTGTGCCTGGTTTCTTCTGTACTTTTCCCGATGTGCCCTTCCCTTTTGCTAATTTTATTTTACATTCTTTCATTGTATGGGATGAAAACGTTTTGAATCAACTTGACTGTGCCATGGGGGGCACAGATTAAACATTCGGAGTATGTCTATGAGGCAAGGTTGTTCCTGGATTACAGTAACATTTGTATGGGTGGACTGAAAAAAGTATATGTCCCTCACCAGTGTGGGTGGGCACCATCCAATTCATTGAGAGTCTGAATAGAACAAAGAGGCAGAATAAGGAAGAATTTGCCCCTTTTGTTTTCTGTTTGCCTGCTTGAGCTGAGAAATTAGTCTTCCTCTGCTCGTGAACTGAATTGGGATTTTACTATTGAGTCCTCCTGGTTCCTAAAAAAACCAAGGCCTTCAAATTTAGACCAAAATTATGGCACCAGCTTTCCTGGTGCAGCTGCAGATAGCAGATTATGAGATCTCTCACCCTGCATGATTGCATGAGCCAATTCCTCATAAATAAATATATGTATTTATTATCATATATATCATAAATATATTTATATTTATATATTAATATATAATACATATACAATACATATATCCTATTAAGT
>NW_016904087.1:0-358 GCF_001698545.2 Rhinopithecus bieti | reverse complement strand
CCGGAATGGAATGGAATGGAATGGAATGGAATGGAATGGAATCAACCCGAGTGCAATGGAATGGAGTGGAATGGAATGGAATGGAATGGAACAACCCGAATGGAATGGAATGTAATGGAGAGTAAGGGAGTTGAATAGAATCAATCCGAATGTAATGGAATGGAATGGAACGGAATGGAATGGAATGGAATGGAATGGAATGCAATGGAATGGAATCAACCCGAGTGCAATCGAATGGAATCGAATGGAATGGAATGCAATGGAATGGATTCAACTTGAATGGAATGGAAAGAATGGAATCAACACGAGTGGAATGGCATGGATTGGAATGGAATGGAATGGAATCAACCCGAGTACA
>NW_016904086.1:0-1638 GCF_001698545.2 Rhinopithecus bieti | reverse complement strand
AAACTAGGTTTGGGAAGTTCATAATTTTGTTTTAGAATTATAGAAATTATGGACATTACCTCTTTTATTATGATTTTTTCCTGATCATATGAACATTTCAATTTGAGGAGCATCATGTTAACCTCTAGCTTGTTATATAACTAGTTAGGTGATCTCTCAGTCCTTGAAATCTATGTATTCTTTTGTTTCTGCTTCCTTTACAAATGACTACCCTGTGTCTCCAAAACATCTTCCCCATCTTTTGGTTTGGTTGATTTATGTGAAATGTGAATACAGACAGAGGCCTTTAAGTTGTAGAGCATCATTCAGTGATAAACTCTTCCAGAGGACCAGAGCAACAGGACACGCATCAAGGTATCTAGAGTTTGTGGAAGCCTTCAAGTATTATGGGGCCAGGTTGACATAGCTGAATTGTACAGTCTTTTACTTAAAATAAGTACTGGTAACTGGATTAGGGAAGTATGTTAATAATCTAGATGTTTAATTAGAATAGATGTTTGTTTTGACTTTGGGTATCAGAGTAAAACACAAAATAATGTACATAGCAAAATTTTACGTAGGTGAATTCTCAAGTACATAAAATATATTTTATAGGTAAGTGGATCTCAACTTTTTTTTCTGTTTCAGTATAACTCATACACAACCATAGTCACAACGCTAATGAATGTGTGGTAAGAAGGAATCAGAATTTACCATAGTGAAGGCCATTGTAGTTTGACTCCCCTGCCCCTGCAATAATTCTGCAATTTCCTCCAGGATAGAACTTACTGCTATCTCTTCTTTAAAAAAAAAAAAATACTCTTTTAAAATATATTTTCCTAATAGTTTTAGATATTTCATTACCTTAATTTTCTGCATTTAAGAATTTAAGGCAATTTTAATGCATGCCTGTACAAAGAAGAATGAATGTCCTTAATTCTGAAATTGTTTGGCCCAAGCTACACTGATTGGTGTATGATACTTGTCCTTTGCATCTCTATCACTTTTCCTAGTGAGGCCCTACTAGATCCAAGCTTGTGAGGAATCCAGCATAATGGACTTTGGTTTCTTTATGCTAACCATATTTCTGTAATTACCAACTTATATTTAATTCATTATGTATTTTATTGGTCAATATATAGCTTTTATTTCAAATCCGTTTCTATGTTCTTTTGGCAGTTGACATCTGTAGATTTTATTTTGAATAAAAGGCAGAGATTTTACTTCTATGATATTAAATTTTAAAAGTGAAAATTATATTTATATATATAGTAACATTAAGAACTCAAGTATGGTTACTTATGTTAAGGATAGTTAGTAATTCATTACTTTTGACTTTGAGATTAATACTTAGAATTATGTAACATTATGTAGAAATAGTTCTCTCTTATAATGGTTCATTGTTTTCTTTTGTTTTAATGGTTTTATGTAGTTATTAAAAGTTTAAGAAACTTGTTTTTTTTTTAAAGAATTGAACTTGAGCGCTGATTTTGCATTTAGAATTAAAATTTTTCATTTGGCAAAATAATTACGTATTACATCAACACACCTCGTATCATTTGCTGTGCTGGAAAAAATAAATCAGTCATGATGGTACCTCTGTATCTCTTTATCTTCTATCTCAGCCAAAAGTTAGATATGCAAAGGGCAATAATAGCA
>NW_016904085.1:0-357 GCF_001698545.2 Rhinopithecus bieti | reverse complement strand
CCCGGGATTCCTCCTAAGCCGTATCCCATCTGTGCGGGACCCCACTGGAAATCGGACTGTCCAACTCACCTGACAGTCACTCCCAGAGCCCCTAGAGCTCTAGCCCAAGGCTCTCTGACTCCTTCCCAGACCTTCTCGGCTAAGTGTCTGAAGACTGACACTGCCCCATCACCTCGGATGCCTCCTGGACCATCACAGACGCTTTGTGTAACTCTTACACTGGAGGGTAAGTCCATCCCCTTCTTAATCAATACAGAGGCTACCCACTCCACATTACCTTCTTTTCAAAGGCCTAATTCTCTTACCTCCATAACTGTTGTGGGTATTGACGGCCAGGCTTCTAAACCTCTTAAAACT
>NW_016904084.1:0-1282 GCF_001698545.2 Rhinopithecus bieti | reverse complement strand
AAAAAAACAAAAAAGGCCAGGCACAGTGGCTCATGGCTGTAATCCTAGCATTTTGGGAGGCCGGGGCAGGTGGATCACCTGAGGTCAGAAGTTCAAGACCAGCTTGCCCAACATGGTGAAACCTCGTCTCTACTAAAATACAAAATTAGACGGGCATGATGGCAGGTGCCTGTAATCCCAGCTACTCAGGAGGCTGAGGCAGGAGAATCGCTTGAACCCAGGAGACAGTAGTTCCAGTAAGCTGAGATCACGCCACTGCACTCCAGCCTGGACAGCTGAGCGAGACTCCGTCTCAAAAAAAAAAAAAAAGTATAAAGGGTCTAGGAATTAACCTAACAAAGAACACATAGAAACTTTAAGGAGGAATTTTAAAACTCCATTAAATGATATAGAAGATGACTCTGACAAACAGATGCTAAAAGCTATATGGAAGTATAAAGTTTCATGAATATCTAAGACCATTTTGAAAAAAAGAAGAGCGCTGGGCATGGTGACTCACGCCTGTATTCCCAGCACTTTGAAAGGCTGAGGCAGACGGATCACTTGAGTCAGGAGTTGGAGACCAGCCTGGCCAACATGGTGAAACCCCATCTCTACTAAAATACAAACAATTAGCCAGGCATGGTGGCACACGCTTGTAATCCCAGCTACTCGGGAGGCTGAGGCAGGAGAATCGCTTGAACCGCAGAGGCGGAGGTTGCAGTGAGCCAAGATTTCATCACTGCATGCCAACCTAGGCAACAGAGGGAGACTCTGTCTCAAAATAAATAAATAAATAAAATAAAGAAGAGCAAAAGGAAAGGACTTCGCTGACCAAATAGTCAGACATTACAAAGCCTGGTAACATGAACACTATTTTCTGGTAAAGTGGTCAACCCAGACACAGACCCATGATTATATGAAACTTGGTATATGACAGGGATGAGATGCCAAATGTGATGACATAGGGAAAATTGACTCACCAGGTGGAAAACAGTAAAATTTATTCTCCCCATTAAAAAAAAAAAAAAAAACTCTTTTGTTGGATTTGAATTTAAAACCTAAATGTGAAAGGTAAAACAAAACCAATAGGAGAAAAGGTAGTTGAGTATCTTCATGACCCTAGAATAGAAGGATTTCATAAATAAGACGTAAAGTACACAAGCCATGGATAAATTTACCAACATCAAAGTAGCTATATATGTGTCATTAAGTTATCAGAGAGTTGACAGGCTAGGGTAAGATACTGTTGAAAACTGGTAAATTGGCCGGGCGCGGTGGCTCAAGCCTGTAATCCCAGCAC
>NW_016904083.1:0-1066 GCF_001698545.2 Rhinopithecus bieti | reverse complement strand
GTTTTGGCGAGCTGCATAATATTCCCTTGTGTATAGGCGCCACATTTTCTTTATGCAGTCTACCATGGATGGGCATTTGGGTTGGTTCCAAGTCTTTGCTATTGTGAACAGTGCCACAATAAACATAGGTGTGCATGTGTCTTTATAGTAGCATGAGTTATAATCTTTGGGTATATACCCAGTAATGGGATGGCTGGGTCAAATGGTATTTCCAGTTCTGGATCCTTGAGGAATCACCACACTGTCTTCCATAATGGTTGAACTAATTTACACTCTCACCAACCATGTAAAAGAATTCCTATATCTCCACATCCTTTCCAGCATTGGTTGTTTCCTGACTTTTAATGATTGCCATTCTAACTGGCATGAGATAGTATCTCACTGTGGTTTTGATTTGCGTTTCTCTAATGACCAGTGATGATGAGCATTTTTTCATAAGTTTGTTGGCTGCATAAATGTCTTCTTTTGAGAAGTGTCTGTTCATATCCTTCACCCATTTTTTATGGGGTTGTTTTCTTCTTCTAATTTTGTTTAAGTTCCTTGTAGATTCTGGATATTAACCCTTTGTCAGATGGATACATTATAAAACTTTTTTCCCAATCTGTAGGTTTCCTGTTCACTCTGCTGATAGTTTCTTCTGCTATGCAGAAGTTCTTTAGTTTAATTAGATCCCATGTCTATTTTGGCTTTTGTTGCCATTGCTTTTGGTGTTTTGTCATGAAGTCTTTGCCCATCCCTATGTCCTGAGTGGTATTGCCTAGGTTTTCTTCTAGGGATTTTATGCTTTTAGGTCTTACATTTGAGCCTTTAATCCATCTCAAGTTAATTTTGTATAAGGTATAAATAAGGGATCCAGTGTCAGCTTTCTACATATGGCTAGCCAGTTTTCCCAGCACCATTTATTAAATAGGGAATCCTTTCCTCATTTCTTGTTTTGTCAGGTTTGTCAAAGATCAGATGGTTGTAGATGTGTGCTGTTATTTCTGAGGCCTCTGTTCTGTCCAAGTGGTCTATATATCTGTTTTGGTACCAGTACCATGCTGTTTGGTTACTTTAGCCTTGTAGT
>NW_016904082.1:0-783 GCF_001698545.2 Rhinopithecus bieti | reverse complement strand
TCCTTGGAGAGCCTGGGCGAGTTAGAAAATGGTGCCCCTCCAGGTGAATGCGGTCCTCGTGCTGCAAGGATTGGATTTCAGCGTCTACGCACCCAGGGTGAGGCACTCTGTGAAGGGCGTGACCTGCACAGCCAGAATGGTGACCTCCTCTGGAGATCTCAGTCGGTTTGCTTCCAAATTGAAACAGGTATAAATAGGTTTGTCTTATTTAGAAGCTGAACGACTATGGACAACTTCTGGAGCTCCCTGGTAGCCCAGTAGTGGTTTTATAATAATAATTAATATGAAAAGCTTTTACCACAAGGCTGTAAAAGTTGTTCTTTGCATGGCTAGGATGACATTGTATATTTACCTTTCCAAGCCAGCATGGTTCTGTCGGTGCTGCTAGCTCTGTAGCTGTTTTCAGAGTTGAAGACCAGGTGTGATTTACAACCTAGAATGTCTCTAGCTGCTGGCATCTAAGTTTGGCACTGAGCACTTAAAGCCCCAGACTGTGGTGTTTTACTATGTGGAGGAAGGCCTTGTTGGAGAGGCACAACATTTTTTCATCTGACATGTTTGCTGTTGTGGAAATGGCTTGAAGTATTTGAGTCCTGGCGGCAGAAAACATGGGAGGAGACTTAATTCTTGCTGAGCATGAATCATCCTATACAAATTAAAAGTGATCACTTTTAAAAGCAGTTTCATTGCTGGTATAAAACTATTCATCAATCATTAGATTGCTTTGATGTGTACATCACATATCTGTGTGTCTCTGCCAGTATCCTAGCATGAACCTCTCCC
>NW_016904081.1:0-1286 GCF_001698545.2 Rhinopithecus bieti | reverse complement strand
ATAAATGGGAGTTCGCCTGCACACGCTTTCCTGCCTGCTGCCATGTAAGATGTATCTTGCTTCCCCTTCATCTTCCACCATGAGCATGAAGCCTTCCAAGCCATGTGAAACTGTGAGTCAATTAAACCTCTTTCCTCTTTAAGTTAAAAAAACAAAAAAAAACCCAAAAACCAAATGAACAAACAAAAAAAGAAATGGACACAGAAAGGTCAAATGATAGGGGCCAATAATGCAATCTACCACAACTAATTTTCATAATCTTTTTTTTAAGGAATATTCACATGTGAGTGCATATTTGGAACTTGCTACTTTATCCTACTTTCAGCAACACTTTGGGTACATAAGGAAGCAATGATCTCCCCTAGTAGTTGACAAAATTTTATCAAGGGTCAAATATTAAATATTTTAGGCTTTGTGGACCATATGACCCCATTACAACTACTCAAATCTGTTGTTGTAACATGGAGGGAGCCATAGAACATATGTAAACAAATGGGTGTGGCTGTGTTCTAATAAAGCCTTATTCACAAAACCGGCCATAGTTTGTCTGCTCCTAGTCTACCCCATATGGAGAACAAGAAAATTGGGACACAAAGAACTTAGAAAACTTGCTCAGTATCAGACAGCTGATTGATGATTAAACAGGATCAAGAGCTACAGTCCTACAGTGGCCAACCCAGCAAATGTAATATGCTTGGTCCACACAAAATTATAAAAGATTCAAACTATTTGGCAATATGTAAAATTGGGAGAATTCGCATAAATATCTAGCTGTTAAGTTTTGTTAAAGATTGGAACATATAAAATATTGGACTCATATTCTCACAACACAACAATTTGTTAGAGCCAAGTAACTGCCATCCCATTAGATGTACTCTCAGTTTCACCATTTCTTGTGACCCTGCATTTGGCCCAGGTTACTCATTTACATGATGTCTCTGTCCCCTGTGGGCATATAAATTTACCACCATAGACTTGGAGCCCAGGTATCCTAAGTTCCCAGTTTCAGATCTTTTCCTCTTGACTACTTTATCTGGCCAAGCCACTCTGATATGGTAAGTTTTAGGTTTTAAAACTTGGTTTTAAATTTCTAAGAACTCCTTTGTCTAAGAAGAAGTATTTTCTTCCTCTATGGATTTCTGGAGACGATCAGACTTTCTGATTTAATTAATTTAGAATCCATAAAGATGTGGTTCACAGAAGTGATTTGTGACCAAATCTCTCCTTTATTACAGTAGAAAGTATAATTTGCAATGTCTACTGAGGTGATTTTAAACTGTGGATTG
>NW_016904080.1:0-425 GCF_001698545.2 Rhinopithecus bieti | reverse complement strand
CGGATCCAAGTTCATTCTTGTTTTTTTTTTTATATGGGTTAAGGGTCGGGTCCCAATTTTTTTTTTTTTTTTTTTTTTTTTGAGACAGAGTCTCGCTCTGTCACCCAAGCTGGAGTGCACTGGCCAGATCTCAGCTCACTGCAAGCTCCGCCTCCCGGGTTCACGCCATTCTCCTGCGTCAGCCTCCCGAGTAGCTGGGACTACAGGCGCCCGCCACCTCGCCCAGCTAGTTTTTTGTATTTTTTAGTAGAGATGGGGTTTCACCGTGTTAGCCAGGATGGTCTCGATCTCCTGACCTTGTGATCCGCCCGCCTCGGCCTCCCAAAGTGCTGGGATTACAGGCTTGAGCCACCGCACCCGGCCCAAGTTCATTCTTTTGTATGTGGATATTCAGTTGTGTCAGCACCAGTTTTATGGATAAATAA
>NW_016904079.1:0-1895 GCF_001698545.2 Rhinopithecus bieti | reverse complement strand
GGGGCCGCGGGGCGCGCCCCTGACCCAGCCGCCTGGCAGGCCGTGGAGCTGCGGAGCCTGTGGCAGGATCGCGCGTGCGTGGTGGCCGGGCTGCGGCGCTTCGGCTGCGTGGTGTGCCGCTGGATCGCCCAGGACCTCAGCGGCCTCGCGGGGCTCCTGGACCAGCACGGTGTGCGTCTGGTGGGCGTGGGGCCCGAGGCCCTGGGTCTGCAGGAGTTCCTGGACGGCGGCTACTTCGCGGGAGGTGCGTCCTGTTCCCCGACGCGGCGGCGCAGACACCCTTCCCTAAACTCAGGGCGTTTGGGGCCCTTTCTTGCCCAGCCCTGGCTCTTCTGTCTCCTGGAGTGGCCTTGATATGTCCACAGGTCAGCCTCCCTCGTCTCTCCCTGCCTCCCCGCCCCGCAGCTGGTGGCTGGGTGATGCCCTGCACAGACCTGAGCCTAGCAGCAGAGTGTGGGCGAGCTCTGCCTCGCCGGTTCCACCTGTCACCTCTGGGACTCAGCCCTTCTTCTGAGGGGAGGGGTCACTCAGCCCTGTTTTACCCCTCCCGGCCTTGGGTGGGTGGGCTGAGCACGGAGGTGGGCAGAAGAACAGAGGGTCGGAAGGAGGAGGGTGATTCTTGGTGGTGAGTGGGTTGGGGCTGGTTCCAGGCCTGGGGCACACATGTGTGGCTTTCGCTTTCCAGAGCTCTACCTGGATGAGAGCAAGCAGTTTTATAAGGAGCTGGGCTTCAAGCGGTGAGTGGGGACGGGCACCCTCAGGTAGCATGGGGCAGAGGGCCCGGGGTGCCCACCACTCCCTGCCACCTCCTCTCCCTGCTGGCAAGGAGGCTCTGGTGGCACTGTCGACCAGCCCTTCTGCCAGGCCTTCTCTTGGGTGCTGGGCGACTGTAACGAGCCACCTTGTCTAGGGCTTACTTTCGGTGTCCAGACCACCTCAGAAGTTGGAGCCTCGTGCCCCATCAGGGGCCATCCTAGCTTTCTGGTGTTTGTGCCACAGACTGCCTCCTTTGCTTGGCAGTTGCCAGCTGAGCCAGATCCCTGAGCACACCCAGCCTGCTCCATCCATGCTCCCTGCACCCTCTGTGGCCCTTGGCCAACAGCCACTGGGCTCGGTGTCCAACCTGCCGGTGGGCTAGGCTGGCTGCTGATCTGGCTGCCTGGACCATCTCTGAGCCCTGGTGAGGTGGGTGGTGGGGTGGAGTGGGGCCTGACCTAGGAACTGGTCTGTGGACACTCGAGCAGGCTCTGGACCCAGGCTTCTCTGGAGTCTGGCCAAGCGACCTGGTGTCTTCGCAGGTACAACAGCCTGAGCATCCTTCCGGCGGCTCTGGGGAAGCCTGTGCGTGATGTGGCTGCCAAGGTTTGTGTGGGTCAAGGCTGTACAGGCCGGGGGGTGGTGGGAGCTCCCAGGGGCCTTTCCTCTAGGATTGACCCAGGCTTTGCCCACTCCTGACAGGCCAAGGCTGTTGGCATCCAGGGGAACCTGTCTGGGGACCTGCTGCAGAGCGGAGGGCTGCTGGTGGTCAGCAAAGGTGGGTTGAGGGAGGGGCCCCGGCCACTGCCTCAGGGAGGACCTTGCTGAGCTTGGTGGCCTAGCCCAGGCCCTCTCTCTGGCTTGTCAATCGCATCACAGCCCCTCCACCGCAGTGTGGCCTGGTTCTGCATGTCTGCTGGGCTGAGCTGGGCTGTGGCAGAACAGCTCATTCATCTGGGTAGCTGAGTGGGGATATGGCTGGCCAGGTCTGCCCCGCCCTCCCTCCTCCTAGTACGTGGCTTTGAGGTGCAGGCAGCCTTCGGGGCGCCCTGACTGCCTGCCTGCTGCTACAGGTGGTGACAAAGTGCTGCTGCATTTCGTTCAGAAGTCCCCAGGCGATTATGCCCCAGGGAGCACAT
>NW_016904078.1:0-382 GCF_001698545.2 Rhinopithecus bieti | reverse complement strand
GATCACCTGAGGTCAGGAGTTCGAGACCAGCCTGGCCAACATGGTGAAAACCCGTCTCTACTAAAATACAAAACTGGCCAGGCGCGGTGGCTCAAGCCTGTAATCCCAGCACTTTGGGAGGCCGAGACGGGCAGATCACGAGGTCAGGAGATCGAGACCATCCTGGCTAACATGGTGAAACCCCGTCTCTACTAAAATACAAAAACTAGCCGGGCGAGGTGGTGGGCGCCTGTAGTCCCAGCTACTCGGGAGGCTGAGGCAGGAGAATGGCATGAACCCGGGAGGCGGAGCTTGCAGTGAGCTGAGAACCGGCCACTGCACTCCAGCCTGGGCGACAGAGCGAGACTCCGTCTCAAAAAAAAAAAAAAAAAACAAACAAAAG
>NW_016904077.1:0-988 GCF_001698545.2 Rhinopithecus bieti | reverse complement strand
TTTCATTTATTTTTTACTCTTTTATTGAACAAATATTTTGAGTGCCTACAACATTACCAGGCACTATTTCATCTCAGGAGATACAGTGGTGAACAGAAGAGAAAGGAAGAAAGAAAAAAAAAAAAAAAAACCTTGCCCTTGCAAGGTATATGTTCCAAAGTGGGGCACCCAGCAACAAGAAAATGATTGAGTACAATGTTAAGCATGAAAGACAGCAATAAGCAAAATGAGGAAAATAAGCCAGGAAAGGGGCTGAGAGCAGTTCCATATGTGTTTGGGGCTGAGTTTGCAATTTTAAAAGAATGCTCAGAAAAGTCTTCAGTGAGAAGGTAGGCACTGAGCAAAGACCTGAAGGAAATGAAGGAGAGATCCTTAGGAATATCAGAGAAATCATTACAGACTGGGAGAATCAGGCAGGAGCTCACCTCCTGTGGGGTTGACGAGACTATAGGGAGTTGGGGACAGAACAATGGGTGATTGTGGCATTGGTGGCGTTTTAGGGGCTTGAGCTTTGATGGAGAATGAGATGAGAGACTACTGAAGATCTGGAGTACAGGGATGACTTGCTATCCAACTAATTCATGGATGTTTCATGAAGAAGAGCCTGACTATCAAAACCAAAACCAGAGAGCCCTGTTGGGATGCTACCACAAGGGTCTGGCCTGATGTAGGATTGAACTCATGTGGAGGTAACATAAGTGGTTAGATTCTGGATGTATTTTGAAAATGAGAACAGCAGAATTCTGAGTATCCAGTATGCAAAGTGTAAGAGGAAAAAAAAGAGTCAAGAATGACTTTTCAGTTTTTTGGCCTGAAATTATTACTCTAAATTATAATTTTGATAAATGCATAATTTTAATAATGCTTTTAAAATGATTCTCATTATGTAGGAAGTATCAAAATTAAAACAATGAGATTGATCACAGGAATGTCATCTTTATTAGAATATAAGTTTAGCAACTAGAAAGGCGTAGTGTAAGTTCAAACA
>NW_016904076.1:0-322 GCF_001698545.2 Rhinopithecus bieti | reverse complement strand
GAAAGAAAGAAAGAAAGAAAAGAAAGAAAAGAAAAGAAAAGAAAAGAAAAGAAAAGAAAAGAAAAGAAAAGAAAAGAGAGAGAGAGAGAGAGAGAAAGAAAGAAAGAAAGAAAGAAAGAAAGAAAGAAAGAAAGAAAGAAAGAAAGAAAGAAGGAAAGAAAGAAAGAAAAGAAAAGAAAACATCAATTTCAGTAACGTTAAAAGTATTATAATGGTGCTAGTACCAAAATGGTTTATATGATATGCTGAGTTTGGAGATTTTGTGTGTAAAATACTAGGAAAATTGAGCACAAAGAACTATGACTTCTATTATAGAATACTA
>NW_016904075.1:0-1372 GCF_001698545.2 Rhinopithecus bieti | reverse complement strand
GGGGGAGTCCTGGACCCTCCACACTGTCACCCTGTTGGGGGGAGTCCTGGACCCTCCACACTGTCACTCCGGCAGGGAGTCCTGGACCCTCCTCAGTGTCACCTCGGGGACCTCCCTCATCGCATTTGAACTCCAAACCAGGCAGACATTCATGGTTCCCTGCTGCACGTGGCTGGGCTGGCAGTGCAGAGGAAAGCGAACTGTGCTGGGGTCCCCAGTGACTGAGGTTGGAATCAGGGGATGTGGCAGCAGTGGAGACACCAGCAAGCTCGGGACAGCCCAAAGCTAGGGAGACTTGGGAGTTTAGTGGGTTCTGCAGAGCGTGGGCTTTTGTGGTGGGTGAGACCCAGGAGGGAAGGGACCTGCCCTGGGCCCCTCAGCTGGCGGAGCTGTGGGTGCAGGGAGAGCAGCTGTGTGGACCCATGCAGGGCGTGCTTTGGGGCAGGGGCCAGGGCTGGAGGAAGAGGCTGAGGTGGGGCTGTACTGGGCCGTCACCCGGTCAGCCTGGGGCGAGGGTTCTCTGGCCCTTTTCTGTCTCCTAGGAGGAAAGGAGCCCTCTGTGTGCCACCTGCCGCCTTGACGCTGATGCCTTGGGGTTTTGGGGCAGCGGGTTTCCTTGTGCTCAGGCGGGGCAGTGCTCTCCTGTGGTTCAGGGTCAGCCTGGCCTCCAGCCCTGAGCACCGCCTGCAGAAGGGTTTTCAGACGGGTGTGAGCGTGTGGGGTGCCATCACGGGAGAATTCTGGTTCCCCTCCAGCCCTGCGTGACAACTTGGCGGCCTGTCCCCAGCACTGGTGGGGCAGGCAGGAAGCTCCTGGCCTGGGATGGGCACAGACGATGGGGTGTGGGCTGTGAGGCCCTGCGGCTCAGAGCTACCCCTGCACAGTCTTCCTTGAGGCCTGGTTCCCGGGCCATGGCCTCTGCAGCCTGGGCAGGGCAGCCTATTGTGGACAGAGCTGGTTGGGTCTCAGGCCTCCTGGGTGGGTGGGAACTGAGGACCCCACTAGCATGCCAGGGGCTGGCAGGGCTGAAAGCTGCATGTCCACACCCCACGCTCACTACCAGCGTTGGGCTTGGCCATTGGCTGATGGGCCACAAAAGGCATTCTGTGCCCTGGAAGAAAGCCCTCGTTGTGTGGCTGGAGGGAGGCTGGGAGCCATGAAGGCCCCTTCCTGCCCCATGCTTCCATCCAGAGCTGCTTAGGCCCTGCCTCACCAGTATCCGAGGCTCTGCTCCATTCCGGCCCCTGCCCTGCCAGGTCTGACTCCTGGCCTGTTTCCTGGACTCAGGCCTCTGCGTCCCCACGCCCCCCACAGGACATCCCCAGGACCCGTGTGCTGGCCTCTCCAGGGCTCCCTGCTCAATGTAGCCCTT
>NW_016904074.1:0-236 GCF_001698545.2 Rhinopithecus bieti | reverse complement strand
AAGTAAAATCCAAATCGAAATACATAATAAACGAAGAGAAATGCATTATATAATAGTATTTGAAACTCAGAAATAGCACATTACAAAATAAAATAGGAATGGGTAAGTGTAAAACAGAAAATATTAGATATAGTAAAACAATGTACTAAAACTTTCTGAAAATTAGTATGAATTTAGCAGAACTTCAAAGCAAATTTTAACAGGCTTTTATAACAGGTTTCAAGGTATTCTGAAAT
>NW_016904073.1:0-392 GCF_001698545.2 Rhinopithecus bieti | reverse complement strand
ATGGAATGTTCTTCCATATGTTTGTGTTCTCTTTTATTTCATTGAGCAGTTGTTTGTAGTTCTCCTTGAAGAGGTCCTTCACATCCCTCATAAGTTGTATTCTTAAGTATTTTATCCTCTTTGTAGCAATTGCAAATGGGAGTTCACTCATGATTTGGCTCTCTGTTTGTCTGATCTTGGTGTATAAGAATGCTTGTGATTTTGCACACTGATTTTGTATCCTGAGACTTTGCTGAAGTTGCTTATCAGCTTAAGGAGATTTGGGGCTGAGATGACAGGGTTTTCTAAATATACAATCATGTCATCTGGAAACAGAGACCATTTGAATTCCTCTTTTCCTAATTAAATAACCTTTATGTCTCTCTCTTGCCTGATTGCCCTGGCCAGAACTT
>NW_016904072.1:0-392 GCF_001698545.2 Rhinopithecus bieti | reverse complement strand
TTGTTCTGATCCTAGTTATTTCTTGTCTTCTGCTAGCTTTTGGATTGGTTTGCTCTTGTTTTGCTAGTTCTTTTAATTGTGATGTTAGGGTGTTGATTTTAGATCTTTCCTTTTTTTCTCCTGTGGGCATTTAGTACTATAAATTTCCCTCTAAACATCTCTTTAGATGTGTCCCAGAGATTCTGGTACATTGCATCTTTGTTCTCATTGGTTTCAAAGAACTTATTTATTTCTGCCTTAATTTCGTTATTTATCCAGTAGTCATTCAGGAGCAGGTTGTCCAGTTTCCATGTAGTTGTACGGTTTTCAGTGAGTTTCTTAATCCTGAATTGTAATTTGCTTGTACAGTGGTCTGAGAGACTGTTACGAGTTCCGGTTTTGCATTTGCTGAG
>NW_016904071.1:0-426 GCF_001698545.2 Rhinopithecus bieti | reverse complement strand
GGTGGCTGAAGCCTGTAATCCCAGCACTTTGGGAGGCCGAGACGGGCGGATCACGAGGTCAGGAGATCGAGACCATCCTGGCTAACACGGTGAAACCCCGTCTCTACTAAAAAAATACAAAAAACTAGCCGGGCGAGGTGGCGGGCGCCTGTAGTCCCAGCTACTCGGGAGGCTGAGGCAGGAGAATGGCGTAAACCCGGGAGGTGGAGCTTGCAGTGAGCTGAGATCCGGCCACTGCACTCCAGCCTGGGCGACAGAGCGAGACTCCGTCTCAAAAAAAAAAAAAAAAAAAAAAAGAAGGTTAAAAATAGACTTACCATATGATGTAGCAATTCCACTTCTGGGTATATACCCAAAAGAATTGAAAGCAGTGTCTCAAAGGGACACTTGAGTGAATTTGTACACTCAAGTTCATAGCGACATTAT
>NW_016904070.1:0-387 GCF_001698545.2 Rhinopithecus bieti | reverse complement strand
TCTCTCTCTCTTTCTTTTTTTCTTTCCTTCTTTCTTTTCCTTCCTTCCTTTCTCTCTCTCTCTCTCTTTCTTTCTTTCTTCTCTCTCTCTCTCTTTTTTTTTTTGAATTGTAGTCTTTCTCTGTTCCCCAGGCTGGAGTACAGTGGTATAATCACACCTGGGCTCAAACAATTTTCCTGCCTCAGCCTCCTGAGTAGCTGGGACAACTGGCACATGCCACCACACCTAGTTAATTTTTTAAATTCTTTGTAGAAATGGGGTCTTGCTGTGTTTCCTAGGCTGGTTTCCAACTCCTGGTCTGAAGAGATCCTCCCACCTCGGACTCCCAAATTGTTGGGATTACAGTCATGAGCTACTGTGCCTGGACAGGAACATTATATATATATA
>NW_016904069.1:0-1251 GCF_001698545.2 Rhinopithecus bieti | reverse complement strand
CATATCACTATCGCTGGTAACTGTGTACACTCAGCTTTATAACTGTGGTTATGAAATACCATGACAAACAACCAGTCTTCTGACTAGACAAATGAAAACCACCATCGGTTACCACCACTTATGCAGTCAACCAAAGAGCCAACCAAGATCTTGAGAAATTTTAACTTTGCAAATGCAGATATACAAATAGGACATCTCTTTATGGAGGAAGTTTTGGCGTTTTACATACATGTGCAATGCTTGCACACAAAGTCAGTGTTGTGATAATGCACTTTTGTGGAGTCGAATTTGCAAAATGCATAATACTTATTAGAACTCTCTAAAATCTCTACAGGATTTATGCCTTCAGTAGTTGAACTGATGTGAAGATGAAATACATAGCATAGTGAATTGTAAAAAATAATGTAACACCTATTTGAAATAGTGAAAAAAACTAAAACATTTTAAAAGCTAAAAGAAAATTCAGCATATGAAAAAACATATTACAGGTATAGATTTTGGACAATTGTATGAAGGTAGTCCATAAGAGCTGGCCAACTTTCATGATCATTAACTATATTGTGACATCTTCCATCATAATGAATAGCTACTTTTTTTCATTTAGGGCATGGCTGACCTCAGAGAATATATTCACATCCATTTTCTACATGGCACTGCTATTTTGAAATTCATCTGTGATTCAATATACATTAAATCTTCCCATCTTCTATGTTGCCATGCTTCTATGTTGTTTTGGATACAGGAAAATCCATGCTGCATGCACTCACATACAAATCACAAATATGGTGGAAACAATACTGGTGATTGAAGAGCAACACCATTGCCTAAATGTCTTCTTATCCTATCATGCACATAATTATTTTCAAACCAATCAGTAATTTGCTGGCTTCTTCAGGCAAATGCAGCTTTAACTCATTAAAAGCTCTAGGAATTTCATCAGCTGGAAGAAATGCCAATTCAGACAAATGACACATTTGTAAAATGAATTTTCATCATTGCCTTATTGCATGGCCAGTCCGCTCCTCTGAATTTTCTGCCCAATGCAGATGAAGACAATAACAAGGTAATAGTTCTACCTTACACGATGCAACTAACACAATGTAACTACCCTGCATGCAAACAAAATGCATTAATTCCTTCCCCAGAATTCAACTTTCACAATTTCAACATTTGGGATTTTAATCTTTTGTGATTTTGATTTTCAGGATTTTAGACATTGGGGATTTTAGACTTTCAGGATTTAGACTTTAG
>NW_016904068.1:0-424 GCF_001698545.2 Rhinopithecus bieti | reverse complement strand
ATGTTACATTATTCATTATATGGATGATATACTTTGTGCTGCCCCACTCGAGAAATAGTACTCCAATGTTATGATCACTTGCAAAATTAAATTTCTTGCACTGGTTTAATTATAGCTCCTGACAAAATTCAGACTACTACTCCTTACTCCTACTTAGGGACCTTAGTAAATGACACTACAATTGTGCCACAGAAAGTAACCATACATAGGGATCAATTTAAAACACTGAATGACTTTCAAAATTACAAGGGGACATTAATTGGATACAACCTGCTCTAGGCATTCCTACCTATGCCATGAGTAATCTATTTTCTATCCTTAGAGGAGATCCTAGTCTCACTAGCCCTTGGGAATTAACAAAGGAGGCTGAGGCACAGTTACAGCTGATTGAAAAGCAGTCCACAAAGCTCAAATAAATAGAATA
>NW_016904066.1:0-220 GCF_001698545.2 Rhinopithecus bieti | reverse complement strand
TTTTGTGGCAGTCATTCCTCTGAATAACTGTTTCTTTAAAAAAACAAACAAACTTGCATTTTAGCTTCAAGGGTACGTGTGCAGGTTTGTTATATAAACTCATGTCACGGGGTTTGCTGTGCAGATTATTTCATCACACGGGTACTAAGCCTAGTGATCAATAGTTATTTTTTCTGATCCTCTCCCTCCTCCCAACCTCCAGCCAACTCTGTTTCTTAAT
>NW_016904065.1:0-393 GCF_001698545.2 Rhinopithecus bieti | reverse complement strand
TGGTGGTGGTGATGGTGATGGTGAAGATGGTAGTGGAGGTGAAGGTGGTAGTGGAGGTGATGGTGGTGGTGGTGGTGATGCTGGTGGAGGTGGTGATGGAGGTGATTGTGATGGTGTGATGATGGTGAAGGTGGTGGTGGAGGTGATGATGGTGGTGGTGATGGTGATGATGGTAGAAGTGGTGATGGAGGTGATGGTGGTGGTGGTGGTGATGCTGGTGATGTGATGCTGGTGAAGGTGGTGATGGAGGTGATGGTGATCGTGGTGGTGATGCTTGTGGATGTGGTGATGAAGGTGATAGTGGTGATGAAGGTGATTGTGGTGGTGTGATGCTGGTGGTGGTGGTGGAGGTGATGGTGGTGAAGGTGGTGATGGTGGTGGTAATAGTGTTTC
>NW_016904064.1:0-392 GCF_001698545.2 Rhinopithecus bieti | reverse complement strand
ATGTTCTTGTTTGCTTTGTCGAAGATCAGTTGGCTGTAAGTATTTGGGTTTATTTCTGGTTTTCTGTTCTGTTCCATTGGTCTATGTGCCTATTTTATACCAGTACTATACTGTTTTGGTGACTATGGCTTTATAGTAGAGTTTGAAATCAGGTAATGTGATGCCTCCTGATGTATTCCCTTTGCTTAGTCTTGCTTTGTCTATGTGGGCTCTTTTTTGGTTCCATATGAATTTCAGGATTGTTTTTTTTCTAGTTCTGTAAAGAATGATGGTGGTATTTTGATGGGAATTGCATTGAATTTGTAGATTGGTTTTGGCAGTATGGTCATTTTCACAATATTGATTCTACCCATCCATGAGCATGGGATGTGTTTCCATTTGTTTACATCATC
>NW_016904063.1:0-230 GCF_001698545.2 Rhinopithecus bieti | reverse complement strand
TTTTTTTCTCTGCTGAGAGAGCAAGTCAGCTGAGGAATTTTGAACATCAATGTGTGGATGACCACCTGACAAGACTATCATATGAGTGGCTTTCCACTGGTGGGGAGTTAAACAACACAACATTCATAGGTCATTTTCAATTAAAATATGCCACGCAACTAATATTTATTTATTGATATATTTGAAATCACACACACACACACACACACACACACACACACACACACACA
>NW_016904062.1:0-1376 GCF_001698545.2 Rhinopithecus bieti | reverse complement strand
GTGCTATTCCCATCAAGCTACCACTGACTTTCTTCACAGAACTGGAAAAAACTACTGTAAGCTTCATATGGAATAAAAAAAAGAGTCCGTATAGCCAAGACAATCCTAAGCAAAAAGAATGAAGCTGGAGGCATCACTTCCTGACTTCAAACTATACTACAAGGCTACAGTAACCAAGACAGCATGGTACTGGTACCAAAACAGAGATATAGACCAATGGAACATAACAGAGGCCTCAGAAATAACACCACACATCTACAATCATCTGATCTTCAACAACCCTGACAAAACAAGCAATGGGGAAAGGATTCCCTATTTAATAATTGGTGCTGGGAAAACTGGCTGGCCATATGCAGAAAACTGAAACTGGACCCCTTCCTTACACCTTATTTAAAATTAACTCAAGATGAATAAAAGACTTACATGTAAAACCTGAAATCTTAAAACATTAGAAGAAAAGCTAGGCAATACCATTCAGGACATAGGCATGGGTGAAGACTTCATGACTAAAACACCAAAAGCAATGGCATCGAAAGTCAAAATTGACAAATGGGATCTAATTAAACTAAAGAGCATCAGCACAAGAAAAGAAACTAGCATCAGAGTGAAAAGGCAACCTACAGAATGGGAGAAAATTTTACAATCTATCCATCTGACAAAAGTCTAATATCCAGAATGTACAAAGATCTAATATCCAGAATGTACAAGGAACTTGAACAAATTTACAAGAAAAAAAACAAACAACCCCATCAAAAGCAGGCAAAGGATATGAACAGACACTTTTCAAAAGAAGACATTTATGTGGCCAACAAACATATGGAAAAAACCTCATCATCTTTGGTCATTAGAGAAGTGCAAATCAAAACTGCAAGCAGATACCATCTCACGCCAGTTAGAATGGCGATTGTTAAAAGTCAGGAAACAACAGATGCTGGAGAGGATGTGGAGAAATAGGAACACTTTTACACTGTTGGTGGGAGTGTAAATTAATTCAACCATTGTGGAAGACAGTGTGGTGATTCCTCAAGAATCTATAACCAGAAATACCATTTGACCCAGCAATCCTTTGGGTATATAACTGGGTATATACCCAAAGGATTATAAATCATTCTACTATAAAGACACATGCACATGTATGTTTACTGAGGCACCATTCACAATAGCAAAGACTTGGAACCAATCCAAATGCCCATCAGTGATAGATTGGATAAAGAAAATGTGGCACATATACACCATGGAATACTATGCAGCCATAAAAAAAGAATGAGTTCATGTCCTTTGCAGGGACATGGATGAAGCTGGAGACTATCATTCTCAGCAAACTAACATGGAACCAGAAAACCAAACACCACATGTTCTCACTTACAAGTGGGAGT
>NW_016904061.1:0-218 GCF_001698545.2 Rhinopithecus bieti | reverse complement strand
TTTTTTTTTTTTTTTGAGACGGAGTCTCGCTCTGTCGCCCAGGCTGGAGTGCAGTGGCCGGATCTCAGCTCACTGCAAGCTCCGCCTCCCGGGTCCACGCCATTCTCCTGCCTCAGCCTCCCGAGTAGCTGGGACTACAGGCGCCCGCCATCTCGCCCGGCTAATTTTTTGTATTTTTTAAGTGGAGACGGGGTTTCACTGTGTTAGCCAGGATGGTC
>NW_016904060.1:0-220 GCF_001698545.2 Rhinopithecus bieti | reverse complement strand
ATTATTATTATTATTATACTTTAAGTACTAGGGTACATGTGCATAACATTCAGGTTTGTTACATATGTATACTTGTGCCATGTTGGTGTGCTGCACCCATCAACTCGTTAGCACCCATCAACTTGTCATTTACATCAGGTATAACCCCAATGCAATCCCTCCCCCCCTCTTCCCTCCCCATAATAGGCCCCGGAGTGTGATGTTCCCCTTCCCGAGTCCA
>NW_016904059.1:0-424 GCF_001698545.2 Rhinopithecus bieti | reverse complement strand
CGAGGACCACAGGACACCCCTCTGAGGCTCAGGGAGTGTGTCCTTCCACCACTGTGGCTCCTGCCATGAGCCAAGGACCACAGGGGACACATGCAGGTGAGGGCTGGCCCCAGGAGCCAGCCGGGGTTACCATAGGTCTGAAGCTGCCTAGGGCATTGGCCTCCACCCCTGCCTCCTGACCCAGGCCCCACGCATTCCAATCCCTGCTGATGCCTGGGGTGCCCCGGTTCATGCACCCAAGGAAAGCTTCCTCTGAACCCTGCTTCCTGCCTCCCTGCAGCATCACACCTTCAAGGCAGGCTGTGAGTGAAGCTGGCCTGCTGACATGCTTTCTGAGGCTTTCAAAATGGGAGCCGGCAGTTCAAAGCCTGAACATTTCCCATAAATATCGAGATTTCCAGCTTTCTTGGAAAATGGGAAATGT
>NW_016904058.1:0-218 GCF_001698545.2 Rhinopithecus bieti | reverse complement strand
AGTGAAAATTAACATTGTTTGCTCTTTGAAAGATACTTTCTTTCTTTCTTTCTTTCTTTCTTTCTTTCTTTCTTTCTTTCTTTCTTTCTTTCTTTCTTTTCCTTTTCTTTTTTTTTTTTTTGTGGTTCTTTCGTTTGATCAACAGTTTTGATTTCTGATTTTACTTTTGTGGTAATTTTTTTTTTTTTAATACTTTAGGTTCTAGGGTACATGTGCAC
>NW_016904057.1:0-542 GCF_001698545.2 Rhinopithecus bieti | reverse complement strand
TTTTGAGTATTTATTTATAATTGTGCATTTTTTAACTCTGTGTAATAGTGACTGTTTCCCATATGATTAATATATTTGAAAATGCTTATTAGAAAGTATGTAATATTTTATTATGGTAATGTATCATAATTAGTCATTGCCCTGTTACCCATTTATGTTGCCTTTAGTTTTAAAAGTCATAGACAAATTCTGAGATTAGCATCCTTGGGTCCATCTCTATTCCCCTAGAGTAGGTTTTGAGAAGTAGACTTTTGGGTCAAAGGTTATAATTGATGTAAAGAAATTTGCTATATATTGCTGAAATGCTTTCTAGAAAGGTTCTTTGAGGATAAACAGTCACATCTCCACCCGCATTTTTAAACCTTTTCCAATGTGATAATTATCTAATCAGCCAGTCCTTCCAGGAAATGGAAAGAACATTTTTTATTTTTTTACTTTTATTTTTTCTCCTTTATCATTACCCACAAGGAAGGAGCATTTATTGAGCCCTGTTCTGAGCTTTGTCTCATTTCACCTTCACACCAACTTCACAAGGGAGGTAC
>NW_016904056.1:0-391 GCF_001698545.2 Rhinopithecus bieti | reverse complement strand
CGCCTAGGAAGGAAAGTTGTTGTTGTTTTGTAGAAGGGACTGGGGTTTGGGAGATTAGCCGGACATGATCAGCAGGGAGAGCACCTGTGTTTTATGAGAATTATGCCAAGATAGGTAACAGATGAGGAAGAAATTTGGGCTTGACTGGAGTAATGGGGCTGTCTGTGAAGCCTTGCAGCAGTACAGCCCAGGTAATTTGCTGAGCCTGATGGGTGTCAGGGTCAGTCCAAGTGAAAGTGAAAAGAGACTGGGATGAAGGGTGCAAAGGAATAGTAAAGAAAGCATGTTTAAGATCCAGAACAGAATAATGGGTTGTGGAGGGAGGTATTGAGGATATGGGTTTGGCACCATGGGGTGACTAGGCAAAACAATTTGGTTGATAAGGCACAGA
>NW_016904055.1:0-391 GCF_001698545.2 Rhinopithecus bieti | reverse complement strand
GCTCTTTTTCTGTAAGGTTCTTTCTCCTTTTATCTGAAGATACTTCCTTCTTTACCATATGCCTCAAAGCGTTCCCAAATATCCCTTGGCAGATTCCAGGAAAACAGTGTAAGGAAACTGTTTCATGAAAAGAAAGGGTTAAATCTGTCACATGATTTCACACAACACAAGGAACTTTCTCAGAAAGCTTCTTTCTACATTTTATCAGAGGATATTACCTTTGTCACCATAGGTGTCAATGTGATCCAAAATATTCCTTCTCTGATTCCCCAAAAAAAGTGCTTCTAAACTGCTCCATGAAAACAATGGTGTAACTCTGTGAGATGAATTCACAAATCACAAAGCCGTTTCTCGGAAAGCTTCTTTCTAGTTTTATCTGAGGATATTTCCA
>NW_016904054.1:0-393 GCF_001698545.2 Rhinopithecus bieti | reverse complement strand
CTGGGCCAGCTGTCTGTGCTATCCGCCAGCCAGGACCCCTTATACATCAACATCGAGAGAGCCGAGGAGTCCACTGCAGGAGGCAGCCTGGAGTTGCCTGGCGGGGATCAGCCTTACAGTGGAGCTGGGGATGACAGTGGCATGGGAGCAGTGGGTGGCACTCCCACTGACTATTGATGCATCCTAACCCCTGGAGGGCTGGCTGAACAGCCAGGGCAGGCAGACCACCAGCCAGAGTCCCCTCAATGAGACACAGAGGCTTTTGCTGCTGCAGCAAGGGCAGCAGCCACACAGTAGCTGTTAGCTCACAGGCAGAGGGCATCGGGACCATTTGGCCAGCTCTGATGGCCACTATGCTGGCTGCCTAAGCCCCGTCTGACCCCAGCCCAGACA
>NW_016904053.1:0-420 GCF_001698545.2 Rhinopithecus bieti | reverse complement strand
TATGATGTGTGAATTCATCTCACAGAGTTACATTGTTCTTTTCAGTGAGAAGTCTGCTAACACTGTTTTCATGGAATCTGCAATAGGATATTTGGGAGCGCATTGAAGCCTATGGTGACAAATGAAATATCCTCAGATAAAATGGAATAGAAGCTTTCTGAGAAACTGCTTTGTGATGTGTCATTTGTCCCACAGAGTTACACTGTTCTTTTATTGAGTAGCTTGCTAACACTGTTTTCCTGGAATCTGCAGTGGGATATTTCGGAGCACATTGAAGCTTATGTTGACAAAGGAAATATCCTCAGACAAAATTAGAAAGAAGTCTGACAAACTGCTTTCCAATTTGTGAATTCATCTCAGAGACTTACAATTTCCTTTCATGGAGCAGTTTGTTAGCACTGATTTGCGGGAATCTGAGAA
>NW_016904052.1:0-221 GCF_001698545.2 Rhinopithecus bieti | reverse complement strand
TGGGAGGTGTTAGGGTCATGAGGTGGACTGTGGGTGGGAGGTGGAGTTTTGGGTGGGAGGTAGAGTTGGTGGTGGGAGGAGGAGTTGTTGGTGGGAGGTGTTAGGGTCATGAGGTGGACTGTGGGTGGGAGGAGGAGTTGGTGGGAGGTGTTAGGGTCATGAGGTGGATTGTGGGTGGGAGGTGGAGTTTTGGGTGGGAGGTAGAGTTGGTGGTGGGAGGA
>NW_016904051.1:0-216 GCF_001698545.2 Rhinopithecus bieti | reverse complement strand
TGCTCAATAATAGGGTAATTTATAAATTGATTATGGAATAGCCGTAATATTAAATGTTATGTAATCATTAAAATTGCAGAATTATCACAACAACAGCAACAACACCACCACCGAAAAAAAAAAAAAACCCCACCCCAAAAAAAAAAAAAAAAAAAAGACCAACACAGGCCCCCCCAGCACAGCACAACTGCCTTATGGAAAAGGAGCCAGACTTTT
>NW_016904050.1:0-394 GCF_001698545.2 Rhinopithecus bieti | reverse complement strand
AAACTGCTTCATGAAGGCTACGTAGTAACTCTGTGAGATGAATTCACATCTCACAAAGAAATTTCTCGCAAAGCTTCTTTCACGTTTTCAAATGAGGATATTTCCTTTATCAGCTTAGGCCTCAATGAGACCCAAAGGAGCCCTTGTCAGGTTCCTCAAAGACACTGTTAATAGACTGCTCAAGGAAACATAAGAGTAACTCTGTGAGATGAATTCACAGATCACAAAGAAGCTTCTTAGAAAGCTTCCTTCACGTTTTGAACTGATCATATTTCCTTTCTCAGCGTACGCCTCAATGCGGTCCAAAGTAACCCTTCTCAGGTTCCTCAAAGACGGTGTTAATGGACTGCTCCACGAAACTTAAGTGTAACTCTGTGAGATGAATTCACACATC
>NW_016904048.1:0-2131 GCF_001698545.2 Rhinopithecus bieti | reverse complement strand
GGGTTGACCATGGCTAGTACTACAAGAATTTCCTCGGCGGCAGCGTCTGCAAAGCCTTGCAGCTTTTAACAGGAGAGGAGAAGGTGTGGTCAGAACTCCACCTACAGCACCAGGAAAGATCATTGTCAAGGAAGACCGATGAAAAGGCCGTGACTTGTCCACAACATTTGGTATGGTGGAGAAGTGAGCTGAAACAAAAGTGGAGGTAGGTGCAGAGAGAGGCCTTGGGGAGAGTAGAGGTCTCATCTGAAACTTTCTTGGATGCCTCCCTTACTTTTGTTTAATAAAACTAAACACAGTAGTCCTATTTCTGGACATTCCAGTTTGCCAATTGCCATTCTGCCTTGGGGCCTCTGTATCTTGAGTTTCCCTCTACCTAGAAGGCTCTCACCCAGCTCTCTTTTGCCTACCTCTGTATCATCTCTTGGTTCTTGTATCAATTCTCAGTACCCTCAGATCTTGTGTGAGCTTTTACCCTGGGATGGGTCTCTGCCATATGCCCTCAAGACACATTGCATTTATTTATATGGTAATTTTGCAAGCTATTAAATAATAATTGTGAAATTTTACTTTACATGTACGTTTTCTCCCTATTCAACTGTGGGTTGAAAGGAATAGTGCTCTTGTGCTCAATGTTGTGTTTCCAACACCTGGCAGAGTGCCTGCACCATAATAAGCATTGAGTAAATATAATTGAGCTGATTTATTTTATTCATTACTAAAATTCAGGTGTTGCTTACTTTGTGTCAAGGATTGTTTTAAGCCCTTTATTAATAACTCACTTAATTTTGAGTGTAAAATACAGCAAACAAGGAGTCGATTGTAAAATTATGGACCAACTACCGAACACTTCTTTAGGACGATGCTTTTCAGGAGGATGAGGACAAGTGAGACTTTGGTGACAATACAGATCAGAGGAGAGTGACAATCCCGGGAGCCAGAATGCCTGGGATCCAATGCCACCTCTCCCCTCTTAATAACTATGTTGTTTGGGTAATCACTTCATCTTTCTGATCACTCAATTGTCTCCTTTTTTTAAATCTGTAATATAAGGATAGTAGAATCCTTATATTATATAGTAGAATCCTCATGGGTTGTTATGGGTACTCAATGATTTGACGTGGAGTAGTCCTAAGTGTTACTGTTATATTTTGATAGTCTACCACTCCTTCTCCCTTCCCCACCACTTCCTTTCTTGTCCACACCTGTCTGTCTTGGAAATAGGCCATTGACTCTTAGCCATCAGAAACAGCCTAAAATTAATTTTACCTCTGGGCATATCTCCAGTTACATGTCTCATTTATCTTCTGGTGACCTGAGTGGATTTCAAACCCCAGGTTTATATGAGTCCATTTGGTACTATTCTAATTGAAATTATACTGCTACTCCTTATAAGCAGAATGTAATTACTTCAGCTGGCATTTAGACATGACTCTAGGCTACCCCATTAAAATTACATGACCCTTTCAATGACTGTAGTCACTTTTTTTTTTTTTTTTAGCATCAGCAATGAAGAGCAGATGAGGGGAAGTCTCCTCAATGCATACAGAAAGATGGCACCATCTCTTTGGTCTCGATTATAGGGTGAAATCTACCATTTCTTTTCATTGATGTGCCACTGTAACATTGAAGCTAATGCTATATGATGATATGGGAAGTCCAGAAAATGGCATTGCAATAAAATTTAATTGCTTAAATAATTTATAACAGAACTTCAAGAAAATATGGAAGATCATATAAGCTTTTGGATCTTTGTGAGTATAATACAAATGATAAAATTTGAGTGAAAGAGATTGCTATATCTAGCCAAATAAAATTCAAAATGTACATTAAAATAAAACAAAGAAGATGAATGACAAAATATATTTTAGTTGCATGGCAAAATGTTGTTCTAAATATTGGGTGAGTTCATAAAATCAAGAAAAGAATAACAATAAAATCGTTACGTTACCTACAAAGACATGTAATTAACATAAAAAAAGAAGGCAGATGACAAACAAAGATGAACACATTCTAATGCCAAATCAAGTAAATTAATTAGGCCCCTCCTTTTTTGTATATTATATCTTAAAACTTTTAAAATAATGATTTCTAGAAGCATCTTGAATGCTCAAAATAAGAAAATGTTAAA
>NW_016904047.1:0-389 GCF_001698545.2 Rhinopithecus bieti | reverse complement strand
CACCATTGGCAAGGAGATCATTGACCTCGTGTTGGACCGAATTCGCAAGCTGGTATGTTTCTTTTCAAGAATAAAGTAAATTAATGAGTCTAAAGAACACATTTGAAATACTGCTTTTTTTTTTTCAAACACAGAATTGAACTGTTATTTTAATAAAAGTGGAATGAGTCATTCTTTTGGGGTTTTATCAGTTAAAATGAACTATTTGGTGTCATTTTGTAAATGTTAATGAGAATTTTTTAAAAGCATTTGTCAAAATAAGATCTAAATCCTGGGAGATGTATGAAAAGTGAAAATACATCTCCTATGATTGTACTACAGAGAACAAAACTTAACCTTTCCTCTGTTCCTCTCTTTTGTAATAGGCTGACCAGTGCACAGGTCTCCAA
>NW_016904046.1:0-1875 GCF_001698545.2 Rhinopithecus bieti | reverse complement strand
TGAAGTGTGCTGGGGATTATCAAAGAGCAAAATAAGCAGGTAAAGGTTTCATTTCCTTTTCTTACCTTTGTTTTCTTCTTTGATTTGTGCTGCAGTGAGGACTGCTGAAATGTCTGAAATCAAAGATAAAAGAATGTTAGCTGATACTCAGGGTGTGATCCAGAGGACCAGCATGCTACACAGAACTCTCAAGAGCCAAATGATGACTCTAAACCCTGTTAGAGGAAGTACTTTTCCCTGCAAAGCCTCAAAACAAATTCGTATACATCATGTCACTTAACTGCCTAATCTCCTGTGAAGCAGGAAAGGATATTATATTTACCTGTGTTTTGTAGGCAGAGAAATCAGGGCATAAAGCATTTGGTAAAACTAAAGGCTTTTATACACACACACTACTTTGTACCTTTTCAGGGATATACTGTGTTTTGTCAGACAGTATCTCATTTGAGCCTCACAAAATCTAACAAAGTAAGCAAGAAAACATGATTATGCCTTGTTCACATGAAGTTCATTCTATTACATAAGCCACCACCACCTACTGATCTCCTACTTCCTTAGTCCCTAAATATTTCAGCACTTGGAACAATATTTTCTTCTAATGCCTACTTCTGTCACTATTATTGGTGACTAATCTTCACGTAGATGATGTCAGCACCCTGGTTCCTCAGTTCTAATAACCTTTACTTCCCCACTCCTCAGCAACCCACCCCATGATCATATGTTTGATATCTTAAGCACACTTCAGCCACTGTATGTAATACATATGGTTTACATAGTCTAATACCCTCATGTCATCATTTAAAAAAACACTTCATTGAGGCATCCAGTTCATTGACCTTACTACCCTCTTGTGCCTGTATTTCTTTCCTCTTTGTTTCCATGGGATACCATTATAATCGTTCCCTTGACCATGCTCTCTGCATCATACTTGCCGAGCTAAACATCCATCCCAGTTAAACCTACCTGTCTGTTCACTCCATGCTAAGTACCTGAACAGCTTGATATGTCTAGAGAAAACCCACAACTATATTGATTGGTCTAACTTTCAATTAATGACTACACATCACTGGCTCCAGTTAGTCTACTAAGCCATATTATTCACCGGTATAATAAGATTAATTACATTCATATGATTAGCTAGCTAAAAGGGAACAGAGACAGCACGTGAGCTTTTAATTCACAGATATTCCTTCAAAATGAAAATCAGGTTATAGATTCTTCTTTTCTTTACACAGATATATCTATAAGGGGCAACTGGATTTTGTTTATATAAAATTTGCTGGTCTTTTTTCACAATAAATTCATGTTTTGTGATACTTTATTATTTAGTATCATTGCTCATTAAACAACATTCTACTTATATAATAATTTTGTTCTATATATGATTTATACAAGTCTAATGAACATAGTATTACCGATGAGTATCAGTCCTAAAGATAAGGGTCAGATAATTTGCTGACATACAAAGTTTTCCAGAAATAATCACCCAAGTGTTAAAGCAATATAAATATATATGTATGTGGTATATGTGTGTGTGTGTGTGTGTGTACACATATATCAAACTTTGTAGCACTCATGGTTATAGAAATTTACAAATTTTGAGAGAAAGCATAAAAGATAAAACCCATTGTTATGTTGATTTTCTTGAATGCACTTTGCTTCAAAATAATAACTCAAATAATAACTCAGGCTAGTGTGCTTAAGTATAGCTAATTTACAGATAGTTATTTTCCCTAAATGGTTACATGATAAAATTACTGATTGAGTTTTTTTTCCTTTTGTATTTCCGCAAGTAATCATTATAGTTTCACAGCTCATTATTTTGAAAATGACAAAGATGGAGGTGGTTTGTTTTTAGAAAGCTACATAGATAAC
>NW_016904045.1:0-1000 GCF_001698545.2 Rhinopithecus bieti | reverse complement strand
AGTTAGTATTCTTGCTAAACTGGGATCAATATTTTTTAACTCTTATGTCAAGGAGAAGAAGAAATTTTGGTATCTGCAGGCACTAAAATTTCTGTTTTAGGTAAAGCAGTATCAAATTATATCTTCTGTGTTGTGTTTATGAAGGACTTGGAAGCCCTTGTGCCTTCAAAGAAATTTACATTTTTTTTTTTTTCATCACAGCTTCTATTAGGGGAATTCTTAGGATCAAGAGTTCTTACACTAAAACATCAACTATCACATGCAATCTTTCAACACATGCATTTCTCCTCTTCAAACTTCTTCCAACAACTATTTTTTGAGACTTAGGTTGTCGCTGGGCAGAGTAGAAACTTACAAACAGCATTTGTTGAGCTTTGGGGGGATGGCTTAGGATCGCAATGTCTCATTCTCAAAATCAAATATCACATACAATCATTTAACATTTTGGAAATCTGTGGAGACAATTGTGGTTGTCGCAAGGAAGGCAGGGTCTTCTCAGCAATACAACACCTACAACAAGACGCAGGACAGTTCTGAACATAGAAGAACTGTCCCTTGACTTCACTCTTTTCACAAATCTTCCTACATGTAGGTGAAAATCTGTTTATAACTCTTCAAGCCTGGAAACTAAACCCATTTCACAGATGAAGATAAATAACGTTTTGCACGCTTCTCATACACACAGAATTTTCAAGGAACACATATAATTATGGAACTCCAATAAAATGTTGTTTTGTTTCTTCTAAAGTTCCTTTCTAATTGCATTTTCTTTCTGGATAAAATAGTCGCAAAATTCATGTAAGTTGCAAGGAAATTCTATTTGAAATAATGACTCTTTCTATACCACTAAGATTCTAACGAAACTGAAAATGAGTTTCCTGGTTACCATGAAAATCTAATTTGAATTCTGGACTGAATGAAAACATTTTCTGTATTTCAAATCTAATCATGTTGGTAGGTAAAGGTGAATGTTCATTTGTGATTTCCTGTCACCCATTTT
>NW_016904044.1:0-1490 GCF_001698545.2 Rhinopithecus bieti | reverse complement strand
TGAAAGTAAGGGGTCCAGTTTCAGTTTTCTGCATATGACTAGCCATTTTCCCATTTATTAAATAGGGAATCCTTTCCGCATTGCTTGTTTTGTCAGGTTTGTCAAAGATCAGATGGTTGTAGGTGTGTGTCTTGTTATTTCTGAGACGTCTGTTCTGTTCCATTGGTTTAAATGTCTGTTTTGGTACCAGTACCATGCTGTTTTGGTTACTGTAGCCTTATAGTATAGTTTTAAGTCAGGTAGCATGATGCCTCCAGCTTTGTTCTTTTGCTTGAGATTGTCTTGGCTATATGAGCTCTTTTTTGGTTCCATATGAAAGTAGTTTTTTTCTAATTCTGTGAAGAAAGTCAGTGGTCGCTTAATGGGAGTAGCATTGAATATATAAATTACTTTGGCCAGTATGGCCATTTTACAATATTGATTCTTCCTATTTATGAGCATGGAATGTTTTCCATTTGTTTGTGTCCTCTCTTATTTCCTTGAGCAGTAGTTTGTAGTTCTTCTTGAAGTGGTCCTTCACATTCCTTGTAAGTTGTATTCCTAGGTATTTTATTCTCTTTCTAGCAATTGTGAATGAGAATTTGCTCATGATTTGGCTCTCTGTTTGTCTATAATTAATTGGTGTATAGGAATGCTTGTGATTTTGCACATTGGTTTTGTATCCTGAGACTTTGCTAAAGTTGCTTATCACCTTAAGAGTTTTGGGGCTGAGATGATGGGGTTTTCTAAATAGACAATCATGTCATCTGCAAACAGAGGTAATTTGACTTCGTCTTTTCCTATTTGAATACCCTTTATTTCTTTTCTTGCCTGATTGCCCTGGCCAGAACTTCTAATACTGTGTTGAATAGGAGTGGTGAGAGAGGGCATCCTTATCTTGTGCCAGTTTTCAAAGGGAATTCTTCCAGCTTTCGCCCATTCAGTATGATATTGGCTGTGGGTTTGTCATAAATAGCTCTTGTTATTTTGAGATATGTTCCATCGATACCTGGTTTATTGGGAGTTTTAGCATGAAGGGCTGTTGAATTTTATCAAAGACCTTTTCTGTATCTGCTGAAATAATCATTGGTTCTGTTTATGTGATGGATTATGTTTATTGATTTGCATATGTTGAACCAGCCTTGCATCACAAAGATGAAGCCTATATTTAGGATAGTTAGGTGTTCTTGTTGCATTCATCCCTTTACCATTATGTAATGCCCTTCTTTGTCTTTTTTTATACTTGTTGGTTTAAAGTCTGTTTTATCAGAGACTAGGATTGCAACCCCTGCTTTTTTTTCTTTCCATTTGCTTGGTAAATCTTCATCCCTTTATTTTGAGCCTGTGTGTGTCTTTGCACATGAGATGGGTCTCCTGAATACAGCACACCAAAGGGTCTTGACTCTTTATCCAATTTGCCAGTCTGTGCCTTTTGATTGGGGCATTTAGCACATTTACATTTAAGGTTGTTATTGTTATGTGTGAATTTGATCATGTCATTATGATGCTAG
>NW_016904043.1:0-714 GCF_001698545.2 Rhinopithecus bieti | reverse complement strand
TACTTTGGCCTACTTGACATCTGTGGTGTGAAGGGTGGAGAAACAGTGATGGTTAATGCAGCAGCTGGAGCTGTGGGCTCTGTTGTGGGGCAGATTGCAAAGCTCAAGGTAAGTGCCTTTCTCCAGTAACAAGCCTTTCTTCTAAACCCACTGGGAATGCAACAGTGAACACAGCAGATCTTCCTTGGCCTCAGGGAATTTATAGTCCAGTGGTCTTTAGAAGTTGGGACTGAGAAATTGGAAGAATGAGGAAAACTAGACCAAAGATAAGCTGAACATTGTTATTTGATAACGTTGCAGACAATCAAGTCAGAAATGGCCTCTGTCTAGAGTAGTGGTTTATCAGCATTAATCATTTTCATATTTTCTACTGAACATTCTATTGCTACAGTTTAACCTTCTTTCTTCATGATTGTCCTTAGCAATAGAAGAAGGGACTTGAAATCAGCCAACTAAGAGTCATCACCTACGTGGCCCCACCTCAAAGGCTGCTGTACTGGAAAGAAATGGGCATTCAGCCTAGAGCAGTGGGGCCATGGCTTGGGAACTAACTCCTGGCAGTACCTAGGACAAGGAAACATTGGCTCTAATTTAGGCAGATGTCTGCTCAAGGGATCCCATCTGATGGTGAGTGTATAGAGTAGGCGACAACTCAGACACAGTAGGGATTTGTTATTACATAGTGGGAAGGCGATGTGGCTTGACTGATCCTTT
>NW_016904042.1:0-221 GCF_001698545.2 Rhinopithecus bieti | reverse complement strand
TGGCCAGGCTGGTCTCAAACTCCTAACCTCAGGTTTTCCACCTGCCTCAGCCTCCCAAAGTGCTGAGATTACAGGTGTGAGCCACTGTGCCTGGCCAATAGCCCATATTTATTTATTTCCTTCCTTCCTTTCTTCCTTTCTTCCTTCCTTCCTTCCTTCCTTCCTTCCTTCCTTCCTTCCTTCCTCCCTCCCTCCCTCCCTCCTTTCTCTCTCTCTCTCTC
>NW_016904041.1:0-1003 GCF_001698545.2 Rhinopithecus bieti | reverse complement strand
GTCAATTTTAGAATAAGTGTGATGTGGTGCTGAGAAAATGTATACTGTGTGGATTTGGGGTGGAGAGTTCTGTAGATATCTATTAGGTCAGCTTGGTGCAGAGCTAAGTTCAAGTCCTGGACATCCTTGTTAATTTTCTTTCTCATTGATCTGATACTGACAGTGGAGTGTTCAAGTCTCCCATCACTATTGTATGGGAGTCTAAGTCTCTTTGTAGGTCTCTAAGAATTTGCTTTATGAATCTGGGTGCTCCTGTATTGGGTGCACATATATTTAGGATAGTTAGCTGTTCCTGTTGAATTGATCCCTTTACCATTATGTAATGCCCTTCTTGTCTCTTTTGATCTTTGTTGGTTTAAAGTCTGTTTTATCAAAGACTAGGATTGCAATTCCTGTTTCTTTTTTTTTTTTTCCTTCCATTTGCTTGGTAAATATTCCTCCATCCCTTTATTTTGAGCCTATGTGTGTCTCTGCATGTGAGATGGTCTCCCAAATACAGCACACTGACGGGTCTTGACTCTTTATCCAATTTGCCAGTCTGTGTCTTTTAATTGGGGCATTTAGCCCATTTACATTTAAGTTTAATACTTTTATGTGTAAATTTGATCCTGTCATTATGATGCTAGCTGGTTATTTTGCCTGCTAGTTGCTGCATTCTCTTCCTAGAGTCAATGGTCTTTACAATTTGGCATGTTTTGCAGTGGCTAGTACTGGTTTTCCTTTCCATATTTAGTGCTTCCTTCAGGAGCTCTTGTAAGGCAGGCCTGGTGGTGATGAAATCTCTCGTCTTGGCATTTGCTTGTCTGTAAAGGATTTTATTTCTCCTAAACTAAGCTTATGAAGCTTAGTTTGGTTGGATATGAAATTCTGGGTTGAAAATTCTTTCCTTTAAGAATGCTGAATATTGGCCCCCACTCTCTTCTGAATTGTAGGATTTCTGCTATTAGCCTGATGGGGCTTCCCTTTGTGGGTAATCCGATCTTTCTCTCTGGCTGCCCTTAAC
>NW_016904040.1:0-1147 GCF_001698545.2 Rhinopithecus bieti | reverse complement strand
CATGATGAGGGATGAGGGCAGAGGGCTGGGGCAGGACCTATACCCAGGGTCGTGACCCCAGTGACAAGGGCTGACCCACACCCAGGGTCATGACCCCTATGATGAGAGTGAGACCTTCACCAAGGGGTCATGACCCCAATGACAAGGACAGGACATTCATCCAGGAGTCCTGACTCTGATGACAAGGGCTGAGGACCTGCACCAGGGTTGTGATCCTGATGACAAGCGTGAGACCTTCACCCAGAGGCTGTGACCCTGATTGCAAGGACTGAAGGCAGGTCATGTACCCAGGGCCTGTGGCAGTCACCACCTGTGGAATAGCATGGCCTCCTCCATCCCTGTCTCTATTCAGAGTTTTGGAGAAAACCCTGACCCAGCTGACCCCACAGGACCAGGAGTGGGGACAGTGTGCTCCAGATGACCACAACCCGGGGCCTCAGTTCCCCATCCATCCTGGGCACACAGGAGCTGCTGGGGAGTGAAAGAACCTGTGTATCTTGGAAGACAATGGGCTGGAGCCAGGTAAGCCAGGGGCCAACAACCTTTCCCTGGGCGCAAGAACAACCCTACGTGTGGTGAGCCTGGAGGAACAGCATTCCTGGAATCCCCAGCTTCTCCATTTGGCCCTCAGGGCTCTAAGGGCAGCTGTGCACCTACCCCGAACTCCTTGTCCGGCCAACACCTCTCACTCCTCCCCACTGCCCCCCACCAGCCACACAGAACATGTGTTCCTTCCTGGGCCCCTGGGCCCCAGCTCCCTCTGGTAGTTGAAATAGGTCTCATTATTACCCCATTTTACAGATAAGGAAGGAGTAAGCTGCTCAAGGTCATGCATTAGATTAGACTCACCCAGCCAAGATTAGACTCACACAGACACGCACTCAAACGCTTCCTCTAGGCCACTTCATTCAAGGTCATGAATGGCATGAATGCCACACCCCTGCAGTTGGACTTCACCGCCAACCCCCCCGCCCCCCGGTAATGGGAAACCACCAAAGAGTTTCAGATGGGGTTGTGATCGGATCACGCCCAGGCAGGAAAGGCCATGCTGGGACAGAGCATGACAACTAACTGGAAGTGGGGAGGCCTGATATAGTCTTCCCTCCCTCCTTCCCTCCTTCCTTCCCTCCCTCTCCCGCTTTCTCCC
>NW_016904039.1:0-391 GCF_001698545.2 Rhinopithecus bieti | reverse complement strand
TTCCATTTTTTATTTAGAATCAACCTGTCTCTTCTGCCTGGCTTATCATTGGGCAGTCAACCTGGGGTAACTGGGAACCCTCTCACAATTACCTAGCCATCTTTGAAACATTTGAGAATATCCAGAGCAGAATTTTATCAGGCTGACAAGAGTGGTTAATTCTACTTCTTTCTCAGTGTAAAAGAAATGAGTCATTCTATGTTTGTTCCTCCCTCATACAAGAGATAATTTTGCTGGTACTCAGATGACAGTTTCCCCAGTTTTCTTGTACTTGGGTGAAAAGAGGTCTGGAAACCAAAACAGAGAAACTGATTGCTTTCATTTCATATTATCATTAGAAAATAGGTAGAGCAGTTATGGGGTTCTTACCATACAGAAACTTTTAGTCTAG
>NW_016904038.1:0-221 GCF_001698545.2 Rhinopithecus bieti | reverse complement strand
CTCCCCAATAAAAATATCCTGTCAGTCATTTATGATCAGGATTCTGGTGTATGAGATCAATTAAATTATGGTACACATAAGAAAGTCATGAGACATTTCTTTTTTGTAATAGATAAGGCAGTGGCCAATTATTACGTATCAGTACTGTCAGGTCTACTCTTTCTGTCTTCTTCTTAATGCCAGTGAATTTTTTTTTTTTTTTTTTTTTTTTTTACTGGAGC
>NW_016904037.1:0-220 GCF_001698545.2 Rhinopithecus bieti | reverse complement strand
TGGGTGTTCTTCCCCTCATTTTTTTTTTTTTTAGACAGAGTCTCGCTCTGTCGCCCGGGCTGCAGTGCAGTGGCGCGATCTTAGCTCACTGCAAGCTCTGCCTCCCAGGTTCCCGCCATTCTCCTGCCTCAGCCTCCCCAGTAGCTGTGACTACAGGCGCCCGCCACCTCGCCTGGCTAGTTTGTGTGTGTGTGTGTGTGTGTGTGTGTGTGTGTGTTTT
>NW_016904036.1:0-392 GCF_001698545.2 Rhinopithecus bieti | reverse complement strand
ACTTGCAGAACTTTTATGTCTAGCTGGAGGATTGTATATGCACCAATCAGCACTTTGTGTCTAGCTCAAGGATTGTAAATGCACCAATCAGTGCTCTGTGTCTAGCTAATCTAGTGGGGACTTGGAGAACTTTTGTGTCTAATTAAAGGATTGTAAAGGCACCAATCAGCATTCTATATCTAGCTCAAGGTTTGTAAATGCACCAATCAGCACCCTGTCAAAATGGAACAATCAGCTCTTTGTAAAATGGACCAATCAGCAGTATGTGGGTGGGGTCAGATACCGGAATAAAAGCAGGCTGCCCAAGTCAGCAGTGGCAACCTGCTCCAGTCCTCTTCCACTAGGGGAAGCTTTGTTCTTTCATTCTTTACAGTAAATCTTACTGCTGCTCA
>NW_016904035.1:0-217 GCF_001698545.2 Rhinopithecus bieti | reverse complement strand
AGACCAAGGCAGGTGAATCACTTGAGGTCAGGAGTTTGAGACCAGCCTGGCCAACATGGAGAAACCCCGTCTCTACTAAAATACAAAATTAGCCGAGTATGGCGGTGCATGCCTGTAATCCCAGCTACTCAGGAGTCTGAGGCAGAATTCCTTGAACCTAGGAGGTGGAGGCTGCAGTAAGCCAAGATCATGCTGACAGAGGGAGACTCCATCTCAA
>NW_016904034.1:0-423 GCF_001698545.2 Rhinopithecus bieti | reverse complement strand
GTTACTGAAATTTTAATTTTAAAATTGATTTTAGCTTAATTTCACTGTAACCAGAGAATAATAAATAATAAAATTAATTAAAATTCAATGAGAACTTTTAAATAGCCCTAGATATGGTCAGTTTTAGTTAGTGTTCTATACGTAGTTGACACACAGTACATATATTCTATTGTTGTTCTGGGCATCCTTCTTTATGTATCAAACAGGCAAAACTCGCTAATTGAATTACTCTGACCTTCTGCATCATTATTGATTTTGTCTTCTTTTCCATCAGTTATTAATAGATGTGAATTATGATTATGTATCTTTCTGTTTATCTTCTTAGTTCTTTATTTTGCTTTATATATCTGAAGCAATATTATTTAGTAAATACAAACTTGGAATTAATGTATCTTCCTAAGGTAGTCATCCTTTTATATAGTA
>NW_016904033.1:0-393 GCF_001698545.2 Rhinopithecus bieti | reverse complement strand
TACATGTGCAGAATGTGCAGGTTTGTTACGTAGGTATACACATGAGATGGTGGTTTGCTGCACCCATCAACCTGTCACCTACATTAGGTATTTCTCCTAATGCTATCCCACCCCTAGCCCCCCACCCGCTGGCAGGCTCCAGTGTGTGATGTTCCCCTCCTTGTGTCCATGTGTTCTCATTGTTCAACTCCCACTTATGAGTGAGAACATGCAGTGTTTGGTTTTCTGTTCCTGTGTTCCTTTGCTGAGACTGATGGATTCCAGCTTCATCCATGTCCCTGCAAAGGACATGAACTCATCCATTTTATGGGTGCTTAGCATTCCATGGTGTATATGTGCCACATTTTCTTTATCCAGTCTATTGCTAATGGGCATTTGGGTTGGTTCCAAGTC
>NW_016904032.1:0-1143 GCF_001698545.2 Rhinopithecus bieti | reverse complement strand
TTCTTCTAGGGTTTTTATGGTTTTAGTTCTTACATTCAAATCTTTAATCCATCTTGAGTTAATTTTTGTATAAAGTGTAAAGAAGTTGTCCAGTTTCAGTTTCCTGCATATGGCTATCCAGTTTTCGCAGCACCATTTATTAAATAGGGAATCATTTCCCCATTTCTTGTTTTCGTCATGTTTGTCAAAGATCAGATGCTTTTAGTTGTGTGTTGTTATTTGTGAGTTATCTGTTCTGTTCCATTGGTCTCTATATCTGTTTTGGTACCAGTACTATGCTGTTTTGGTTACCGTAGCCTTGTAGTATAGTTTCAAGTCAGGTAGCGTGATGCCTCCAGCTTTGTCCTTTTGCTTAGGATTGTGTTGGCTATGTGGGCTCTTTTTTGGTTCCATATAAACTTTAAAGTAGTTTCTTCTAATTCTGTGAAGAAAGTCAATGGTAGCTTGATAGGGATAGCATTGAATCTATAAATTACTTTGGACAGCATGGTCATTTTATGATATTGATTCTTCCTATCCATGAGCATGGAATGTTTTCCATTTGTTTGTGTCCTCTCTTATTTCCTTGAGAGGTGGTTTATAGTTATACTTGAAGAGGTCCTTCACATCCCTTGTAAGTTGTATTCCTAGGTATTTTATTCTCTTTGCCACGATTGTGAATGGGAGTTCACTTATGATTTGGCTCTCTGTTTGTCTATTACTGGTGTATAGGAAGGCTTGTAATTTTGCACATTGATTTTGTATCCTGACACTGCTGAAATTGCTTCTCAGCTTAAGGAGATTTTGGGCTGAGATGATGGGGTTTTCAAAATGTACAATCATGTCATCTGTAAACAGAGACAATTTGACTTCCTCTCTATTTGAATACTCTTTATTTCTTCCTCTCGCCTGTTTGCTTTGGCCAGAACTTCCAATACTATGTTGAATAGGAGTGTTGAGAGAGGGCATCCTTGTGTTGTGCTGGTTTTCAAAGGGAATGCTTCCAGTTTTGTCCATTCAGTATGATATTGGCTGTGGGTTTGTTATAAATAACTCTTATTATTTTGAGATATGTTCCATCAATACTTTGTTTATTGAGAGTTTTAGCATGAAAAGGTGTTGAATTTAATTGAAGCCTTTTCTGCATCTATTGAGATAATCAGG
>NW_016904031.1:0-1145 GCF_001698545.2 Rhinopithecus bieti | reverse complement strand
GTAGGCACAGGAAAAAAAAAAAAAGAAAACTTGAACAAAACCACAAAATGTAAAAGCTTAAATGAAAATTAAAGACCATCCTCTCCTGAAAATCACCCCTAGGTTCAGTTTGGTAACCAAACTTTGAAGGAAGAGATAATTTCTATCTTCCATAAATTATTCTAGAAAATGGGAAGCTGTCAAATTAATTTTTTGATGCATGTGTAACTTTTATTGCAAAATTGGGTATGGTAGTACAAGAAAATATATATAGTTCCATTTAACTTCTGAACAGTCATGTAACAACCCTAACAAAATACTAGTGAACCTAATCTAAGAAGATGTTTTAAAATTACGTCTTAATCAAATGAGGTTTATCTGAGTATTGTAAGGATGGTTCAACAGCTGAAGAATCTAAGAATATATGTACCACATTGTTAGTTTATATGGTTTGGCTGTGTCCTCACCCAAATGACATCTTGCATTGTAGCTCCTATAATCTCCACATGTTGTGGGAGGGACCTGGTGGGAGGTAATTGAATCATGAGGGTGGATTTTCCCATGCTGTTCTTGTGATAGTAAGTCTCACAAGATCTGATGGTTTATAAAAGGCAGTTCCCCTGCATACGCTCTCTTGTCTGCCACCGTGTAAGACATGTCTTCGCTCCTCCTTCGCCTTCCGCCATGATTGTGAGGCTTCCCCAGTCATGTGAAACTGTGAGTCCATTAAACCTCCTTTTCTTTATAAATTGAAAGGAAGGACCCTGGAATTCTGAGAGGAAATCCACCTCAAGAATTGGGGAGACTGGAACCATGGGTATTGAAGGTTCATGCCACCATCTAAAGGCTGGCTCTGGGTCAGCTGAGTGGTGATAAGGAACACCAACCATTTGGATGCAGCAATCCTGGTGTCATTTGTGTCTGGTGAAAGAGGACTGCCCAAGTGTAAACTGAAAGAATAGCTTCAAGAGTGAATTGGAGGAGGCCTGTCCAAGGGTGAATTGGAAGAGGTTTATCCAAGAGTGAATTGGAAGAGGCTCCCCATGAGTGAACTGGAAGGGGTTTGTCCAAGGACGAATTGAAAGAGCTCACCCAAGTGTGAATTGGAAGAAGGTGTGTCCAAGTGTGAATTGGAAGGAGCTTTTCCAAGGGTGAATTGGAAGAGG
>NW_016904030.1:0-832 GCF_001698545.2 Rhinopithecus bieti | reverse complement strand
GCAACTCTGTCTCAAAAGAAAAAAAAAAAAAAAGGAAGTGCCTTCTGGGGGGGACAACTTTTAAATGACCCTATTATAAGTTGCATTCCCACTTCATTCTTGATCCTCCATATCCCACAACCCCGTTTTTTTGTTTTTTGTTTTTTTGTTTTTTTTTTTGAGTCAGGGTCTTACTCAGACACCCAGACTGGAGTGCAGTGGCGTGATCATGGCTTACCGCAGCCTTCACCCAGGCTCAGGTGATTCTCCCACTTCAACCTCCTGAGTAGCTGGGACAACAGTCATGTGCCACCACACCTGGCTAATTTTTTTGTATTTTCGTAGAGATGGGTTTTCACCATGTTGCCCAGGCTCCTATCCTACTTTTATCCATAGCAATTAATCATCTTTTACATAATATATACTATAATTCACTTATTCATTTATATTTATCGCCCATCTCCCTTCTTGAGGATGTAACCTCCATGAAGGCAGCACGTTCATACATTTTGCTTTCTGGTGTATCTCCAGCCCCAGAAGAGTAGATGAAGCGATGTAGGCACTGGATAAATATTGCTGAATAAATGAATGTTAGAGGGGTGCATACATGTGCCACGGCTCTTCCTAAGTAGCAAAGAAGACAATCCCTTAGTCCTGTTCCATGATAATTTTCAAACTTTACACCCTGTAAAGTTTTAGTCAACAGAAATCTGAACAATCAAGTTGCATTATTTTAGTTTTACAGGGGAAAATGATACCATGCTTCCTAATCCCTGGCCAGTGATCATTTCCCAATTCAAAGGAATAGATTGCTCCTCCGGCAGCCACTGGAGCTTGGCGCTCTTCCCAGTCT
>NW_016904029.1:0-394 GCF_001698545.2 Rhinopithecus bieti | reverse complement strand
GCAGGGTCATTAATTTATGAGAAGTCACTCAGTAAATGTCATATAATAAGGAAACAAACCTACTGGCAGTCTGAAACTAGACTATGCCTTCTCATTTTGTTTGTTTGCTTATTTGTTTGTTTACTTTCAGAGACAGAATCTCACTCTGTTGGCCAGGCTGGGTACAATGGCAGAATCGTAGCTCATTGCAGCCTCACACTCCTGGCGTCAAGTGATCCTCCTGCTGCAGCCTCCTGAGGAGTTGGGACTGCAGGTACATGCCATTGCACCTGACTAGTTATTTTATGTTTTGTAAAGACAGGGGTCTTGTTATGTTGCCCAGGCTGGTCTCGAACTCCTGAGCTCAGGCAATCCTGCTGCCTTGGCCTCTCAAAAGGCTAGGATTACAGGAGTA
>NW_016904027.1:0-394 GCF_001698545.2 Rhinopithecus bieti | reverse complement strand
GTGTGGAATGTGCAGGTTTGTTACATAGGTATACATGTGCCATGTTGGTTTGCTGCACCTATCAATCTATCATCTACATTAAGAATTTCTCCTAATGCTATCCCTCCCCTAACCCCCCATCCCCTGACAGGCCCCGGTATGTGATGTTCCCCTCCCCGTGTCCATGTGTTCTTATTGTTCAACTCCCATTTCTGAGTGAGAATATATGCTGTTTGGTTTTCTGTTCTTGTGTTAGTTTGCTGAGAATGATGGTTTCCAGCTTCATCCATGTCCCTGCAAAGGACATGAACTCATCCTTTTTTATAACTGCATAGTATTCCATGGTGTATATATGCCACATTTTCTTTATCCAGTCTATCGTTGATGGGCATTTGGGTTGGTTCCAAGTGTTTGG
>NW_016904026.1:0-1251 GCF_001698545.2 Rhinopithecus bieti | reverse complement strand
AACATTTAAAAGAATGATTTATTTTAATATATAACCTATTCGTTTTCTTTGCACTTAAATAAGAATTTACTAATTTTGTTGTAGTCTTTGGTTTGCTTCCTAGTTTTCAATGACAGCTTCTATAATGGCAATGAAAAGCATTCATTTTTTTCATAGATATATGTGTTCCTAATACTTAGTATACATTCAAATAACATTTTCCCATGTCCATGAAATGGATTTATAAATTGCTACATCAGCTTTGTTTAGGTGAAATGTCTGTTGATTTACTTTTCTTTTGTGTTTTTTCTTTTGACCTATTCAGTTATTAAAACATGTGTAGGATGCCTGCACTCTTAAACGTAAATGAGTTAGTACAAAATTTGAGGTAAAACATGTAGAGTGAACTGCAAAATCTTCAGGATCCAGCCTAATGCATTTTCACGTAGGCACACGCTTGTATAAGCATAACCCAGGTCAAGATAGAGAACATTTCCGGGAGGCTCCCTCATGACTCTTCCCAAATCATTACCCCTTATCCTGCCCAGAGGTAACCTTTATTCTAACTTCTGTCACTTTAGATTTAGTCTTGCCTGCTTTTAACCTTGTATAAACGAAGTCATGCAGAATATGTACAAGATCTATATGAGGAAAATACAAAACTCTGATGAACAAAATCAAAGAAGAACTAAACAAATGGAGATACATTCCAAGTTCAATTATAGGAAGGCTCAACATTGTCAAGATCTCCATTATTCTCAACTTGATCTATGGATTCATTGCATTTCCAAAATTTCAGCAGTTTATCTTGTGGATAGTGACAAACGGATTCTAAAATTTTATGGAAAGGCAAGAGATCCAGAAGAGCCAACACAATATCGAAGGAGAAGAACAAAGTTGGAGGACTGACACTACCCAACTTTAAGACTTACTATAAACTACAACAGTCAAAACAATATGGTATTGTCAAAAAAATAGACAATTAGATCAATAGGACAAAACAGAGAGCTTGGAAATAGAACCACATAAATATAGTGAACTGATCTTTGACAATGATGCAAAGGCAATACAATGGAGTAAACATATCTTTTCAACAAATCGTGCTGGAACAACTAGACATCACATGCAAAAGATGAATTTATACACAGACTTTACACACTTCACAAAATTAACTCAAAACAGACCACAGAGCTAAATGTACAATGCAAAAGTATAAAACTCCTGGAAAATAATGTAGGAGAAAACTTAGATGATCATGGGTATGGCAATGAC
>NW_016904025.1:0-1000 GCF_001698545.2 Rhinopithecus bieti | reverse complement strand
CAATCCAAAGAATGGTTTAACTCTAGGAGACGAATACAAACATCACAAAGCAGTTGTTGAGAACGTTTCTCTGCAGGTTTCATCGGAAGGCCTTTCCTAGCTCACCACAAGCCTCCATGCATCACTAAATATCCCTAAACAGATTCTCCAAGACAGAGTTTAGAAACTCTGGAGCAAAGAATAAGCATTAACTCTGTGAAGTGAATGCACATATCAGAGAGCAGATTCTTGGAACGCTTCTTCCTCAATTTAATTTCAGTTTATTTCACTATTCGCCATAGTCCACAATGCTGTCCGAAATATCACATTTTCGGTTTCACAGGAACAGTGTTCAAACACTGCCTCGTGAGAAAAGAGGTATAACACCCTGAGTGGAATGCATACATCACAAAGTAGTTTCTCCGAAAACTTCTATCCAATTTTATCTGCAGATATCTCCTCTTTCACCGTAGGCCTGAATGTGCTCCCGAATGTCGTTTCGCAGATCTGTTCATGACGGAGTTTCCAAACTGCATAATGTAATTAAAGTTTTACTATGCAAGACGGAAAAGTATATCTAACACAAAGCAGTTTCACATAAATCTTCTTTCCAGTTTTACTCTGAGGATATTTCCTTTTCACCATAGTCGTTGCTATACTCCCGAATATCTCTTGGTAGCTTTTCTCCAAAAGGGACTTCAGAATCCTCTAGGAGAAGAAAGGTATATTTCTGTGATTGGAGTGCACATGTCACAAAGCAGCTCCTCAGAAAGCTTCTCTCCATTTTCTATCTTAAGATGTTTCATTCCTCACCATCAGCCTTAAAGCCCTCCACAGTATCCCTTCGCAGACTAAAGAAAACAGTGTTCTGATACAACTCAATGAAAAGAGAAACATAACTGTGTGAGCGGAACTCTCGTGAAACAGAGCAGTTTCACAGAAAGCTCCCTTCTGGTTTCTCTCTGAGGTTATTTCCTTTTCAGGATATTCTAAAGAGCGTTTCCTAATGTCCTTTCTTAGA
>NW_016904024.1:0-221 GCF_001698545.2 Rhinopithecus bieti | reverse complement strand
TGTAGAATAAAATCCTTTGTACATTTTTTTTTTTTTTTTTTTTTTTGTGTTGTTGAAAAAATTCTTTTTTAATTTTTTTTTTTTTTTTTTTTTGAGATGGAGTTTTGCTCTTGTTACCCAGGCTGGAGTCCAATGGCGCTATCTCAGCTCACTGCAACCTCCACCTCCCAGGTTCAAGTGATTCTCCTGCCTCAGCCTCCCAAGTAGCTGGGACTACAGGC
>NW_016904023.1:0-997 GCF_001698545.2 Rhinopithecus bieti | reverse complement strand
CTTTGTAGCAATTGTGAATGTGAGTTTATTCATGATTTGGCTCTCTGTTTGTCTATTGGTGTATAGGAATGCTTGTGATTTTGCACACTGATTTTGTATCCTGAGACTTTGCTGAAGTAGAGTATCAGCTTAAGGAGATTTGGGGCTGAGATGATGGGGTTTTCTGAATATACAATCGTGTCATCCGCAAACAGAGACAACTTGACTTCCTCTCTTCCCACTTGAATACCCTTTATTTCTTTCTCTTGCCTGACCCTGGCCAGAACTTCCAATACTATGTTGAATAGGAGTGGTGAGAGAGGGCATCCTTGTCTTGTGCTGGTTTTCACAGGGAATGCTTCCAGTTTTGCCCATTCAGTATGATATTGGCTGTGGGTTTGTCATAAATAGCTCTTATTATTTTGAGATACCTTCCATCGATATTTAGTTTATTGAGAGTTTTAGCATGAAGGGGTGTTGAATTTTATCAAAGGCTTTTCTGCATCTATTGAGATAATCATATTGTTGTTGTCATTGGTTCTGTTTATGTGATGGATTACGTTTATTGATTTGCATATTTTGAAATAGTCTTGCATCCCCAGATGAAGCCCACTTGATCGTATTGGTTAGGATTTTGTTCTGCTGCTGGATTCGGTGTGCCAGTATTTTATTAGGGATTTTCGCCTTAATGTTCATCAGGGATATTGGCCTGAAATTTTCTTTTTGTTGCATCTCTGCCAGGTTTTGGTATCAGGATGATGCTGGCCTCATAAAATGAGTTAGGGAGGATTCCCTCTTTTCTAGTGTTTGGAATAATTTCAAAAGGAATAGTACCAGCTACTTTTGTACCTCTGGTAGAATTCAGCTGTGATTCCATCTGGTCCTGGGCTTTCTTTGGTTCGTAGGCTATTAATTACCGCCTCAATTTCAGAACTTGTTATTGGTCTCTTCAGGTATTCGACTTCTTTCTGGTTTAGTCTTAGGAAGGTGTATGTGTCCAGGAATTTATCCATTTCTT
>NW_016904022.1:0-392 GCF_001698545.2 Rhinopithecus bieti | reverse complement strand
CTATTTTTTTGAGATGGGGTCTCACTCCGTTGCCCAGGCTGGAGTGCAATGGCATGATCTTGGCTCACTGCAGCTTCTGCCTCCCAGGTTCAAGCCATTCTCCTGCCTCAGCCTCCCAAGTAGCTGGGATTACAGGTGTGCACCACCACACCCGGCTAATTTTGTACTTTTACTAGAGACAAGGTTTTACCATATTAGCCAGGCTGGTCTCGAACTCCTGACCTCAGGTAATCTGCTTGCGTCTGCCTCCCAAAGTGCTGGGATTATGGGCATGAGTAACCATGCCCGGCCTGATTCCTTTTAAATTTTGCTCCATAAAGAACAAATAAATGATACTCTGCTGTCATAACTCAAGAGTTCAGAACTGTAATTGACAGTAATCAAATGACTTC
>NW_016904021.1:0-221 GCF_001698545.2 Rhinopithecus bieti | reverse complement strand
GGTTTGATCCGGTTTAGTCCGCTCTGATCTGGTCTGATCCGGTCCGATCTGGTCCGATCCGGTTTGATCCGGTCTGATCCCGGTCTGATCCGGTTTGATCCGGTTTGATCCGGTTTGGTCTGGTCCCATCCGGTTTGATCCGGTTTGATCTGGTTGGATCTGGTCCTGATCCGGTCTGATCCGGTTTGGTCTGGTCCGATCCGGTTTGATCCGGTTTCTGA
>NW_016904019.1:0-6901 GCF_001698545.2 Rhinopithecus bieti | reverse complement strand
ACATTTTTATAATTTAAATGTTCATTGAGATCTTTTCAGGAGATAAAAATATCATATTTTTATGATCTTAGCATCATGTCCTTTTGTGGCCCTGTATTACGAAAATTTAAATTATTTTGACAAGTGCATTCATATTATAGACTTATTAAAAATCCTCTTTTAATACATTGCTGTCATTAAGGTCTTGTCATTTTAATAATTCAGGTGTCAAAAGGAGGAAAAGTCTTTAAAGGTTTTAGTTGCTCACTAACATAAATAAGAGCTGCTGAGAAGAATATGGAAGTGAAGATCATGTGTGGATAGATGTGTGCTTCACGAGTTAGCTTTTCCTGCTGGTCTTTTGGACTGGCCCTGGAATAGGAGATGGGAGGGCCTACGTAGAATCAAGCTAAATGGAAAGCATTAGTCATCAGGCAAAGTTACCTTGAAAAGCAATTACTTTTATCTGCATATCCCAAAGAATGAAGACCAAGAGACATTATTGGTCGGCAATATATATTTTTTTTTAAGTGAAAATTTTCAAAGGGTCTTAACTGTTATAAATGCTTTTCAAACGAAAGGCATATAATACACCTCCCACACACGAAAATATTAACATGCTACCAATGTTTTCAAACTTTGATAATACTTTTCCAGTTATGAGTACTCATATAAAATATGTACAACTGTACTTGATTACATTTCTTTCTTTTAGGATTTTATGCACGGAACCTACTTCATCTTGTTAAAGGACAAAGTAACAGGTTGTGTACACCGATGTTAACAAGCATTTATTGAATTCCTAATATATACCAAGTACTTGATAACATTGATTCACATCAGCTATGTCTGGGCATAAAAAAGGTTAAAATATTAGATATTTGTTTGTAGAAGCTTGCCTTTTGTATTCTTTGTTTAAAAAACAAACTTATGGAAAATTTTATTAATAGAAACCAATGCAGTATGATTTATCTTTATTAATTTNGTGTCTTAAAACAACACAAATTTATTATCTTATGGTGCTGAAGGTCAGAAGTTCTAAAATCCAGGTATCAGCAGGGCTGCATTCCTTTAGGAGGCTCCAGGGAAGAATCTGTTTTCTCGCTTTTCCCGGCTTCTAGAAGCCACCTGTATTACTTGTCTTGTTGCTCCTTTCCTGAACTCAAAATCATCAGCATAGCCTCTTCCAATCTCTCTAACCTTTACTTGTACTGTCACATCTCCTTCTTTGACTCTGACTTTCCTGCCTCCCTCTTGTAAATATCCTTTTGATTACATTGGGCCCACCACCTTAATCCAGAATAATCTCTCCATCTCATGATCCTTAACTTATTCACACCTTCTAGGTTCCTTTTGCCACTTAAGGTAGCAGTCACAGGTTCTAGGAATTAAGACATGGACATCTTTGGAGAGTTCAGTGTTCTGTTGATCACAGTGGTATATTAGAGTAGCTTTTACATAAAATAGTTTGATATGGATGGAATACATATATATTGGGGCACAGTACAGAAGAAGTGATGGGGGAATGTCAGGAGAAAAGGTGGAAAAAGATACATGGGAACCATATCACAAGGACTTTGTATGACATGACAGGAAATGCTAATATTATCCTCTAGGAAGTCAGGAACCATTGGAGAAATTGAAGCAGAACTTAGCAGGAATAACCTGACTGGATAGATTGGAAAGAGCTCTAAGACAAGAGCGTGGGAAATGAGGCCAATAGTCCAGGTAAGAAAGTCATGAATTGAGCCAGTAACAGCAACAGTAAAAGAAAGAGAGATGGATTTGGTTGCTAGTAAAAACTGGAAGTAATAAAAACTAGCGGGTAATTGTACAATGAAGAGAGGGAGGTGGAAGGTAATTCCAGCTGCTTTTATTAAGGTAAAAATTCTGTTGAGAATTAGTAACTAATGTTATATTTCTAGTCTATATTTTTCCTGGTCAAATACATTTTTGGGTTTTTCAAAATGATGTATCTTTTGCGGTGTGGATGTTGACTGACAAATTGTACATCTTAAATAAAAATCTGGGTTTGGGTCCACTTTAGAGTTCTTTCAAATGTCTTCTACCTTTGTGCCTATAACGAAGAATTATATCAATGGGTCTTGCCTTGATAATTTCAGTGAAGAACTTCAAGTTAGCACAGGGAGAAGCTTTTTATTTTTTTAAGGTGTCAGGCTTCTTTTAATATGTAGTGCTAAATTATGGTATACCTACATGCATACACACACGTGTGTACACGTATCCACTCAAATATACACACAGTTAACTATTAATTCACAAAACACACTTTTATTGCGGCTCTCCTGTATGCCAGTTACTGAGGACTCAAAAACAATAAGAATATGTGATTGTTGCATTTTAAAATATCTACGTTTTATTTACCTAACTAAATAGTATAAGCTCACTGAGTATAAAAGTATCTTTATCCATTTTTATATGTATACATATATGTATGTATATATATATATATCTTTTATAATCACTGTGCTTAAAAGAGTCGTTGCATAATCAGTACTCAGTACATCTTTGTATTTCATTTCTGGATTTAAGAACACTGACAAATCTCATCACAGCACTCTCTATTTTCCTGTGGCAGTGTACATGCATGGCATAACTCTTCTCTCATACCAGAAACTCCTTGAGTAATGATCTTTATGTAGTTTAAGTTCATTACTGAGGCTTTACACATAGCATTCTTTGACCAATTTTTACATAAACAAATGAATAATTTTAGCTTACATGAAATACATAGTTTCATCAGAGTTTACATTTCTCTGAAAAGGAAGAATTAAAGCTTTATTTTTAGCTGCCAGGGTGACCTAACCATTCGTGGTTAGTGTGTATAATCCCCTGCTGAAATTATAATAGCTGAAGCTGAAAGCACTGAGACGACACTGGAAAGTGAATCTTGAGATGGCATTTCTTCTTTAGCTCCAAAGGGCAAATTTTCAGTTACTTTGTTATAATAGGAATTGTGCAGCTTTTGCCTCCTTCTTATCTTTGGGAGATTTTGTCATAGCTGTACATATGTAGGTCATTCCATGAAGGAGGAGTAGATACGCAAAAGGACTCCTGCAAAGAAGGGTGGCTGGAAGGAGTAAGGCATTAGCCAAAGCAACTGCTGAATGTCTCCATGTCTCTCAAAACGGATCATAGCAAACCCTAGGAATGCTGGTGAATAGAAGTGGCCTACAACATTGAGGGTGTTGTATTTTAATTCAGAACGTAAATTAGTTCAATTTGGCAACTTGCACATTCATTCTGCCACTCTGTAACTGACATGCTGCTCTGCAATGAACAGTGGTGACTTACTGTTTGTTTCAAAGGCATGTTTTTTCTTTCTTTGGGAGACATGCTTGGTTTGTTTTGTTCAATTTTTAATGATACATGATTTTATTTTAAATTTCTTTCGAAACTGCTTTGTATCCTAGGGTTTCCGGCTTTCTGTGGATTGAGAGGAGGTTATTACCTTCTAAGTTTTCAATTAGGAAAACAAAGCAAGTTTGGAAGCTCTGTTGGGACCTTGTAAACCCTCTCAAAGCATGTTCTGAATGACACAGTTTTTGTGCAACCAGCTCTAATTGTCTGAGATGAGACTATCTTCAGAAGCTAATTGGAGAGTGTCTCATTCTGCAGCATGTATGGAGTCAGCAGAATAGTAATTTTTCTTTTTTGGGTTGTTTTTCCTTTTTGTTGTTGTTATTTTGTTTGGTCCACACTTCCTTTCAGTACCTAGTATTTTAAGGTAAATCTTTCTCAATTTAAAATTATTTATCTCCAATGATAAGGCTTAGGATTTCCATATAGACCCTTCTCAAACTCTGCGTAATAATGTTCCTAAATCTTCAACCATTCTTTAGACCTAATATGGAATTAGTAAACCTTTGATGGATTTGTATTCTCTTTTGCTTTACCTGGATGTGGTATTAAATTCTGTTTCAATTTTAATGTTTGTGTTCTGAATTACAGCTGGTAGGTACAGAATAGTATTTATCACATTTTCTTATGATCACCACCTGAGTGGTTATGGTGTTGACATATTCTGAATTAGACAAGAACATATGCTCAACTAAATTGATGCCTTACATAGAAACTTGCATATAATGAATTTCATTTGTGCAGTTATTTTAATTTTTGATTACACTTTTTGGTTTTCGTTTTATGTTTTCTTATGCTTCTCTAAAGCTGTTCCATCATGACTTAAAGACTAAGACTTCTCTGAAACTTGGAAATATATTATGCAGATCTCATAATTATCCTAACTAGAAGCCAGGTTCAATATAATTAAGGAAAAATATTTAAACTTTATAGATGTATGCCATTTGTTCTCCTATTCATCCTACATTTGATTTTTAGTTTATAGTCTTTAATAAGTGGGGAAAACAGAATTACACTGACACCTTTTGGATTTAATTGGAAGGTTTTCAGAAAAGCTCTTTTGGGTCAGACTATTGCTTCTACAAATGTTCTAGTGATGACTGATGACTCTACAAGAAAACTCCATCAAATGGAAGGTAGAAGAGGAATCCCAAGTAGGAGGCAGCTGAGAATACAGAGTAGGAGAAGCTTCTGAGGCAGTGTTAAGTAATATTTAAGGACAGAGTAGAGACTTGTGTCTTCCTCTCTCTCCTTTCTGTGTCCAAGGCTACACTTTGCCATTATATAATTTTGACATCAAACAAAACCAGTTTTCCTCACAGTAGAATGAAGCAGATATTATGAAGAAAAGGATGGGAAATGTCAATGGATTAATGGCTTAACTCAAACACGTTTCTGTTGTGGAGAAACCTTGAGACAAAGTTTAAGACTGGGAAAAATAACATTAAAATCAGATGTTTTAAGTTAAGAAAAACGTCTACATGCTGTTTGAAATCATTTTAAATGGGAACACTTAGTTTATGCCACCATGTAGTTATACCACACCATCTGTACATTAGTGTTCAATGACAAATTATTAAAACTTATACATTCAAACTCATGGTTAATTTTAATCTAGATGCCTAAATCTCTGGGAATTGCAACCATATAAAACTGAACTCAACTTGCATTAATACATGAAAAGTTAATGAGAAACTGTTTTCCTGTGTATATGAATATAAATGCATGTTTTTTCTATGTCATGTAATTTATACATTCTTTACATGCTTTATGGGATTATGTAGTTACATATTTATATGTTATAATACTTGAATTGGAATGAGTATTAAACAAGACATAGGCTTTTAATATGAAAATATTAATATGCTTTAATATGAATAAGTTAAATATTTTTAAAAAACAAATTAGGTATTCATTGGCAGCTTATAAATATGAAACGTTTTAAATTTATACCTCACTTTAGCCGAAAAGAGGTTACATTACTGTTTGCAGTTATTATTTTTAGAAGAAGGAGGGTATTTATTTTTCTAGTATTGTTGCTTTTTTCCCAGCATTTTTGGTTCAATGGGTAAAATGCTTTTACTTGGTGCTGTTTTTGCACCAAGTACATTATTATTTTATGCATTGTAAATTATTATCTCAATGGTTTAGCAGGCTAAACCCTTAAATAAGAGGTGTCTTTTTTTAAGGAAAATATTTGGAAACGTGCAAATGAAAAGAGTAAATCTATTTTCTGTCAGGTTGTCCAAACTCTTCTTAGGATCTTAGAGCTAGTATTTGCTTTTTTAATGGCTGTTTGGGGTGTGTTTAATTTAACAAGAATATGCCAGGGATTTATTAAACTATATAAGACAGTTCTTTTCTTCAAAAGTAGCTCTAGTAATTTTATTTTCATTTAATACCCATTGTTGAATGGTACATATAATATTTTGAGTTGTCTACTATGTGATACCTACTATTCTAGGAACTTAGGATAAAATGATAGATGCATTTCTCATGAAGAGTACAGCCTAGTGGGCTTAAATAAACAAGGCGATTTCATAATAATTCATGCTATGAATAACATAAAACAAGTTAGCATGATAGTGATTGGCAAAGCTAGTTACTTCAGATAGGGAGGTCTCTTTGCAAAGATATCATTTGAGTCGAGACTTGACTCTGAAAAAAGAGCCCAGTAAGTGAGAACATGGGAAAAGCTCATTCCAAGCAGCATAGTGAGTGCCAAAGATATGCAGCAGTAGCAAACAAGACACATTTAAGAAATAGAAAGGTGGTCATTATGGATGACATGTAGTGACGAAGAATCATGCAGTGAGTCAAAATGTAAAGTTTTCAAAGGGTGGAGAGCAATGATTGGAGGAGTAAAATGGAAGGAAATGTTGGATAATTAGCCGTGGCCCCTTAGGTCATGCTTTAGAGTGTACATTTTCTTCTCAGTGTAATGGGAAACCATGGGAATCTAGCACATGGGAGACTGAGTATATGATTTACATTTTTTCAAAGAATTTATTTTTTTGGCTGTGGAGTAAGAAGCCATTTAAATCATCCTAGCAACAGATGACAGTTACTAGATCTTTGGTATTAAGTGGAAGATGGAGAGATAAAGACTGATTTGGGTACAGTTTGGAAGTAAAACCAAATAGGACTTGATGGCATACTGGATATAGGGGATGAGGAATATGTAAGGGATATATAACGTATAAAGAAGCACAGATGACTTCTAAGTTTTGTGAGTAGCTGTGTTGATGGTGGGACTATTTCCTGAGATAGGGAAAATTAGGGGAGGGAGAGGTTCCTGTTTTCGACATGCAGTATTAAATTTGAGATCCCTATTCAGTCTTCCAGTGGGTTTGTCAGGGAGTCTTCAGGCAGCTCAGTAGACAGGTTAGTAATGGATATTTAAATGGAAGGAGCCATTGTCATGTAAATCGTATTGAAAACCATTTGCCTGGATGAGATCACTCAAGCTAAGAGTAAGTAGATATAAGAAGTAGAGGGGGGCGGAGCAAGATGGCCGAATAGGAACAGCTCCAGTCTCCAA
>NW_016904018.1:0-217 GCF_001698545.2 Rhinopithecus bieti | reverse complement strand
ACACACACATACACACACACACATATATATATATACACACACACACACACATATATACACACACACACACACACTATATATACACACACACATATATATACACACACACACGTATATATATATACACACACCCACATATATACACACACATATGTATATACACACACACACATATATATATACACACACCCATATATATACACACACACATATATAC
>NW_016904017.1:0-421 GCF_001698545.2 Rhinopithecus bieti | reverse complement strand
CAATGGGAAGTTAGTTATAGCCTGCATTTTATTGGGGAAAACAATTGCAAAATTGGATTTTCTCCACAGTTAGAAAAGCAGAGTCATTGCCACTGCTCTTTTCTCAGTGTTCCATTAGTGGTAGAAAGGAAGCCCAGTGATTCCCTGCCATGTGTCTGTCTGAGGCACAGCAACTGGTTTAGGATTTAAAGTAACCTCTTGACATGTACCTTTCTAGGCTTGTCTTCTGTTGTTTGAATTGAAAGGCTTGAGGATGACCAGAGGCTCTGTCCTATTTTCTTCTTCTCTAAAATTCCGGTGTTAGCATGTTAGACCTCTCTTTTCCCCCCTTTTACCTTTAGTGTGTCTCTAACCTTGGACATTCACACAGACTTTGTTTAGCTCTAGTGCTTTGGGGTGAAAGCCAAAGATTTTGTTTTTT
>NW_016904016.1:0-392 GCF_001698545.2 Rhinopithecus bieti | reverse complement strand
TTTCCCCGTTTTTGTGGAAAATGGGATCTCGCTATGTTGCCCAGGCTGGTCTCAAGTTCCTGCCCTCAAGAGATTCTCTCTCCTCTGCCTCCCAAAGTGTTGGGATTGCAGGCGTGAGCCACTGCGCCTGGCCTACGACCAAAGTCTCACCTGCCGCCACCATCTCAAAAAAAAAAAAAAGAAAAGAAAAAAATAGCAATAGGCAGTTATTTTATTTATTTTGTGGAGTCTCCCTATGTTTCCTAGGCTCCCTATGTTTCCTATGTTTGTGAAGAGTGCTGTTGAAAACACATGGGTGGGCTGGGCTAGAGAATAACAGGGACAAATCTTTCTTTTATTTTCTTTTCCTTGCCTGCCTGCCCTTCCTTCCTTCCTTCCTTCCTTCCTTCCTT
>NW_016904015.1:0-426 GCF_001698545.2 Rhinopithecus bieti | reverse complement strand
TCTCTAGGCCCAGCTGCTGTCTCACACTGGCCTCACCAGGCCCATCTCCTGCCTCACGACTGCCTCCCATAACCCAGCTCCTGTCTCACTGTGGTCTCTCTTACACCAGCTCCTTCCTCACAATGGCCTCGTCTGGCCCATCTTCTGCCTCACAGTGGCCACTCAGGGCCCATCTTCTGCCTCATGGTGGCCTCTTCTGGTTTTGCTCTTGCCTCACAGTTGCCTCTTCCAGATCCAGCTTTAAGTCTTTGATGGTCAACAGCATCAAGGAGCCTAAAGCTTCCCTGGACTCTCATTTGTTCACTTCACAGCAGAGTGCTTTAGCAAAAGCCGTCTCTTCTTTTAACCTTGAGAGTGGATTTCTGACAAATCAATAGTAAATTCTGCCTGTGTGGTTTCACAGTGATTTCTGTTTTATTTAGTGTC
>NW_016904014.1:0-1146 GCF_001698545.2 Rhinopithecus bieti | reverse complement strand
AGCCGCCACCTCGCCCGGCTAGTTTTTTGTATTTTTTAGTAGAGACGGGGTTTCACCATGTTAGCCAGGATGGTCTCGATCTCCTGACCTTGTGATCCGCCCGTCTCGGCCTCCCAAAGTGCTGGGATTACAGGCTTGAGCCACCGCGCCCGGCCTTGCCAGCTCCATTCTACAAATGAGGACACTGAGGTCCCACGTGGGGAGATTCATTGCTCCGGTCACCCTCCAGGGCCTCTGCCTTCTCCTCGGGGTGACCAGCCCCTCCCACCCCACTCACCTGCCCAAAGGGTGACAGGCCTTGGCTCTGGGGCTTGCTGTCTCCCGTGTCCACCAGCCAGTTGTCAGCCCTGCGGGAATAAAAGACAGGTGCCCAAGGGGTGAGCGGTGGTCTCGGCCTCCCATCAGCCCAGCAGGCGAGGTCCGGCCTGGGACTCATAGGCAGAGGGGATGGGCTCAGGAGGGTGGCAGGGAGTGTCTGCCCCTCCCTCCTGACCACAGCCCGAGGGCCTCCCATGGGGAGTCACACACCAGGGCGTGTTGCAGTTGTGGGTGAGGGTCAGGTACCGCATGCCCAGCTGATAGAGCGCCCGCAGGACGCCCAGACTGCTGTCAATGGAGTGGCCGCCCTCCACACCGATCAGGCTGGCCACCTTCCCTTCCCGGAAGGCCTGCCGGATGCCTGCAGGGAGAGTCGGGGTGCAGGGGAGTGGGCACCTGGCGTCTGGAGGGGAGGTGTCCTGATCAGTACCTGCTGCTCAGGATGAGGGCTGGGTGGGAGGACGCAGGACCTGGAGGGTCCAGGTCAGGACCCCACCTGCACTGCTGGTGACATACAGGAAGGTCTCAGGGTACATCTGGCACATGCGGTGGACCACATCCATCTGCTCCAGCGTCCTCCGCACGGCGTCTTTGTTCTGGGTGTCGCAGGGCGTGTACACGGACCAGAACTGGGGCCACAGGGGTACCAGGAGCTGATGCAGCCAGGTCTCAGCCCACCCCCCACATGCCTGTGGGAGTCTGGTTTCCCACCCCTGGGAAGCCCTCCCTTGGCCTGGGTGTCTGTCTCTACAAGGGCCTGTGGCGCTGAGGGACCCTGGAGGAACAACGCCACAGGGACGGCCACACTGTAGCCAGGCCCAAGGTAGG
>NW_016904013.1:0-1144 GCF_001698545.2 Rhinopithecus bieti | reverse complement strand
TGGCAAACCAAATCCAGCAGCACATCAACCATTAGGAGATACACCTAATGTAGATGACGAGTTAATGGGTGCAGCACACCAACATGGCACATGTGTACACAAGTAACAAATCTGCACGTTGTGCACGTGTACCCTAGAACTTAAAGTGTAATAAAAAATAAATAAACAAATAAATAGATAAATAAAATAAAATAAGCAAGAGCTTCAGCTTTTCTGTGTTGCTTAAGTTTGGTGAGACATTTTGTTTGGATTCTGTGGGAGCAATTTGAATGGCTTTGAGAAATGAATGAATTTTAAGAGAGTAAGGATTTTCTGGTAATTAGTCTTCTAAGACCTTAACTATGTTCAACCTCACTTTTGTAGCTCAGAGTGGAAACAGATGGGACTTCAAAATGCATTCTTGGCTGGGCATGGTGGTTCATACTTGTAATCCCAGCACTTCGGGAGTCCGAGGCAGGCGGATAACTGAGGTCAGGAGTTTGAGACCAGCTTGGCTAACATGGTGAAACCCCATCTCTAATTTAAAAAATATAAAATTAGCCGGGCATAGTGGTGCACACCTGTAATCCCAGCTGCTTGGGAGACTGAGGCAGGAGAACCTGTGTTTTCACCTACTGTTCTTATATTATTGAGGCTTATGTGCCACTCACTTAAAGTAGTATTTTGTAATAATGTTTTACTGATTAAATTCACTCTGCTATTAAAATACTTTGAAAGGTTTAAAATAATATGATTGAGAGCATGAAACATCAGGACAGCCCTTAGTTGTGAGACATTATCCCATGCAGACAGGCAGGACATCAAGCTTCAAGCTTTTTTTTTTTACTTTAAATTCTGGGATACATGCACAGAACATGCAGGTTTGTTAGATAGGTATACATGTGCCATGGTGGTTTGCTGCACCTATCAACCCATCATCTAGGTTTTAAGCCCTGTATGCGTTTGGTATTTGTCCTAATGCTCTCCGTCCTCTTCCCTTCAACTCCCCTACAGGCTCTGATGTGTGATTTCCCCTCCCTGTGTTCATGTGTTCTCATTGTTCAACTCCCACTTATAAGTGAGTATATGCGTGTTTCGTTTACTGTTTCCGTGCTAGTTTGCTGAGAATGATGGTTTCCAGCTTCATCCATATCCCTGTAAAGGA
>NW_016904012.1:0-1493 GCF_001698545.2 Rhinopithecus bieti | reverse complement strand
AAAATTGTAGCAGTGAAAAATTACTTGTTATTTCTCCAGCTAGAGACAACTTACTGTTTTTTGTTTTGTTTTGTTTTGTTTTTTTGAGATGGAGTCTCACTCTTTCGCCCAGGGTGGAGTGCAGTGGCGCACCTAACACCTAAATTATACAGTTAACTTTTGCTCTATTTGCTCTGTCACATACCTATTTATCCCTTTATCCCTTTATTAATCCATTTTATTTTCTGGTGCATTTCAAAGTTTAAAGGAAGTTGCTAACATCAGTATACATCATCCATAAATACGTATCATTGACTAGAACTCAGTATTTATATTTTTTAGTTTAAATGTATATACAGTAAAATGCATAAATCATAATTCGTGAGTTTCGACAAATGCTTACACCTGTGTAACCCCAACCGTTATCAAGACATAGAAGAGGTGTTGACAGCCTTTTCTGTAAAGGTCTAGATAGTAAATATTGTAGGCTTTGCAGACTATATAATCTCTGTTGCAGCTACTCAGTTCTGCTGTTCTATGCATGAAAACAACCATAAATATGTAAACAGGCGCGGCTGTGTTCTAATAAACCTTTGCTCGCAAAACAGGTGGTATGCCAGATTTGGCCTGAAGCCTTGCCCACCTGATAGAGAATACTGCCATTACTCCAGAGAAAGTTCCCTCATGCCCCTTCCCAGTCTGTCTTCTCCACACCCGTTAGAGTCAACCGCTGTTGATTATTTCTTGTTGTTTTTTGAGACAAGATCTTGCTCTTTTGCAAAGGCTGGAGTGTAGTGGTGCAAACACAGCTCACTGCAGCCTGACCTCCTGGTTCAAGCCATCCTTGCACCTCAGCCTCCCGAGTAGCTGGGACCACAGGTGTGCACCACTCCGCCTGGCTAAGTTTTAATTTTTTTGTAGAGATGGGGTCTTGCCATGTTGTCCAGGCTGGTCTTGAACTCCTAGGCTCATGGGGTCTTCCCACGTTGGCTTCCCAAAGTGCTGGAATTACAGATGTAAGTCACCAGAATTACAGATGTAAGTCACCATGCCTAGCCAATTTTTTCACCATAGATTAGCTTAGCCCATTCTAGACCTTCATGTAAATGGAACAATATAATAAATATTCTTGTGTAAGGCTTCTGTCATTCAACATGTTTTGAGATTGATCCATGTTGTGTATGTATCAGTAGCTCTTTTTTTTTTTTTTTTTTTGAGATAGAGTTTCGCTCTTGTTGCCCAGGCTGAAGTGCAATGGCGCGATCTCGTCTCATCGCAGCCTCTGCCTCCTGGATTCAAGTGATTCTCCTGCCTCAGCCTCCCGAGTAGCTGTGATTACAGTCTTGCACCACCACGCCCAGCTAATTTTGTATTTTTAGTAGAGATGGGATTTCTCCACGTTGGTCAGGCTGGTCTGGAACTCCTGACCTCAGGTGATCCGCCCAGCCAGCTCTTTCTTTTTTTTAACTGCAGGATAATATTCCATTTCATGAATATACCAAATTTGTTTATCT
>NW_016904011.1:0-391 GCF_001698545.2 Rhinopithecus bieti | reverse complement strand
TTAACAAAATGGAATCCCTCAATATATATGAGAATAAAATCAAGACCAAATAAGTGTTCATTTTTTACTAATAAATGTCTGAACTAATATTTCATTTTTTTGTTTTATGCTTATGGCTATCTTTATCATTGATCTTGACTATAGTAGGCTCAATTATTGTTCATAGTTTGTAAGCTAAAAAATATTACACACATTATTTCTTGCTCTTTTAGGGATATCCAAAAGAAGATATACTGGTCACACTGAATGACCTGATTAAAATATTCCAGATGCCAAAAGCTTGTTAAGTATTGGATATGTCTTGCACTTATTGAACCAATCACAAGTCCTATTGAAAATATTATTGCAATCTATGAGAAAGCCATTCTGGCAGGGGCTCAGGTAAGATAAG
>NW_016904010.1:0-380 GCF_001698545.2 Rhinopithecus bieti | reverse complement strand
AAACACAGAAAACCCCTAACCCAAAAAAAAAAAAAAAAAAAAAAAAAAGAAAAAAAAAAAAAAAAATTGAAGCCGTAAACCGGATCTGGAAAGCAAGTCAAATTTTGGTTCCACTCATTAAAAAAAAAAACAAAAAACCTCACAATACACATAAGTATTGGGTAGCCTCAACAGGGCCTTGATTGGAAACACTCAAATCAAACAAACCTGCATTCCCAGGTCACACTGTCAGAGAGGCAACGCCAAACCGCTCTGTGCCTAACACTGGTCTGTTATATGGGTCTTCAAAGAGAAGACCTTTCCATAGTATTTATCTGGTTAATTTTTTTCCACCAAAGTTTGGTTTTACTTGGCCAGGCAGGGTGGCTCACGCCTGTAAC
>NW_016904009.1:0-221 GCF_001698545.2 Rhinopithecus bieti | reverse complement strand
TCTATATTTTTTAGCTATATCTATTATATCTCTTATGTCTATATTTTATACCTATATCTATTATACCTACTATGTCTGTGTTTTATATGTATATCTATTGTATCCATTATGTCTATATAATTTACCTATATCTATTATATCTATTATGTCTATATTTTATTCCTATATTTTTTATATCTATTATGTCTATGATTTATACCTATGTCTATTATATCTATTAT
>NW_016904007.1:0-426 GCF_001698545.2 Rhinopithecus bieti | reverse complement strand
GGCATGAGTGGGGCACTTTGTTCTCTTTGTAAAAGCAGTTCAGTCAGCTGAATTCCTTTCTTCTTAAATCCCTGCTAACTATATGTGCTCCGTCTGCTTCTCTTCTTGTTGGCATATTTTTTGCCGAGAACTATGTAAAACTCAGAAAGGGGAGAATGGGATGGGGTGTGGAATAAAAAACTACATATTGGGTAGAGCACATTATACAGTGTTGAATTCTAGGATTTATGACAGGTGCACTAAAATCTCAGAATTCACTACTATATAATTCATCCATGTAACCAAAAATGACTTGTACCCCAAAGCTATTGAATTTTAAAAAATACTAAAAGAAAACCTCATTTGCCTTTGAGAAATCTAATACCTCTTCAAACTGGCTCCTCTAAGACTTGTTCCTCCATTCACTTTTGTCCATTTTTCCTTTTA
>NW_016904006.1:0-425 GCF_001698545.2 Rhinopithecus bieti | reverse complement strand
GTCTTCCGCATGTTTTTTTTTTGTTGTTGTTGTTTTTTTTTTTTTTTTTTTTTTTTTTTTTTTTTTTTTGAGACGGGGTCTCACTTTGTCACTCAGGGTGAAGTGTGGTGGCATAATCTCGGCTCACTGCAGCCTTGACCTCCTGGGCTCCCACCTCAGCCCCTAAGTAACTGGGACTATAGGTGACCGCCACCACACCCAGCTAATTTTTTTGTATTTTTTGTAGGGATGGGGTTTTGCCTTATCGCCCAGGCTGGTTTTGAACTCCTGAGCTCAAGGGATCTGCCCACCTTGGCCTCCCAAAGTGCTAGTATTACAGGCGTGAGCCACTGTACCTGGCCAAAATTTTTTTTCTAATTATAGGTTTAAGGCTAATGTCAGAGACTGGACATAAATTCTAAAATATAAATGCACTTTCCCTGTGA
>NW_016904005.1:0-1000 GCF_001698545.2 Rhinopithecus bieti | reverse complement strand
TCCCTGTTAAATACCACAAGGAAACCATGGAGTTATTGCACACAGTGCAAAACCCAAGGAAGTGGCAGTCTTACACTGCTGAAGTCACCAAAAGGGGAAGGAGAGGGGAGAACAGCAGCATAAGTGGCTGGCAGAGGCAGGGAAAGACCAGCAGAGAGAAAGAGAGAGACAAAGTCAAAGAAGGAAAGAGAAAGAGACAGAAAATCAGAGAGAGAGAGGAAGAGGCAGAGAGACAGAAAGTCAGAGAGAGACAGAGAGGAATAGACAGACAGAAAGTCAGAGAAGGAAAGAGAGGAAGAGACAAAGGAGTCAAAGAGAGAGAAAGAGATAGAAGTAGTAAAGAAAAAACAGTGTACCCTATTCCTTTAAAAGCCAGAGTAAATTTAAAACCTATAATTGATAATTGAAGGTCTTCTCTGTAACCCTATAACACTCCAATACCACCTTGTTGTCAGTGTAAACAAAGGTATAGCCCAAAAGCACTGAGGCCACTGACAACCTATAGCCTTCATATCAAAATCCTTAACCCATTCCTGTTTCCTAACAGGGGATCTAATTCATAATTAATTATCATACAAAGGTCCAACCAGACATAAGAGGAACTCCCTTCAGGACAGGGTAATAGATGGTTCCTCCCAGGTGATTAAGGAAAAGACACATTGGATATTCAGCAGAGTTAGGAAAATTGCCTAATAATTGGTCTGCTCAAATGTGCAAGCTGTTTGCACTCAGTCAAACCTTAAAGTACTTACAGAATCAGGAAGGAGCCATCTATACCAATTTTAAGTTAATATGGACTGAATGAGATCTTATTAATAGCAAAGAAAATTAAAATCCCAAACTTAAAAGGTTTTCAACTGAAGTAAAGTTTGCTAAAAGTTAACAGTGTAACATGCATTGTCCTACTGCCACACACTCTCAAAGGATTTCTCAGACAGTTTGCAGGAAGTGACAAAATCTATCCTTACTCTACAATCCCAAATAGACTCTTTGGCAGCAG
>NW_016904004.1:0-220 GCF_001698545.2 Rhinopithecus bieti | reverse complement strand
GATAGATAATAGGTAGATGATTGATATATAGGTAGGTAGGTAGGTAGATAGATAGATAGATAGATAGATAGATAGATAGTAGGTAGATCGATAGATCTTACTCTTAACATGACAGAAGCATCTGATCAAATAAAATAAATAATGTTAGGTATGTAGGGTGTGCATTAAAGTCTAATTAGTCATAATAACTGGTCCTTAGCACCTTGGCCAAATACATTTG
>NW_016904002.1:0-221 GCF_001698545.2 Rhinopithecus bieti | reverse complement strand
ACCAACATGGAGAAACCCCGTCTCTACTAAAAACACAAAATTAACCAGGCATGGTGGTGCATGCTTGTAATCCCAGCTACTCAGGAGGCTGAGGCAGGAGAATCGCTTGAACTCGGGAGGTGGAGGCTGCAGTGAGCCCAGATAGCGCCACTGCACTCCAGCCTGCACGACAAGAGCAAAAACTCCGTCTCAAAAAAATAAAAACAAAAAGAAAAAGAAAC
>NW_016904001.1:0-221 GCF_001698545.2 Rhinopithecus bieti | reverse complement strand
GAGCCTCGATGTGTCTTTCCATGTGAGATGTGTCTCCTGAATACAGCACACTGATGGGTCTTGACTCTATCCCATTTGCCAGTGTGTGTCTTTTAATTGGGGTGTTTAGCCCATTTACATTTAAGGTCAATATTGTTACATGTGAATTTGATCCTGTCATTATGATGCTAGCTGGTTGTTTTGCCTGTTAGTTGATACAGTTTCTTGATAGTGTCAATGTT
>NW_016904000.1:0-1491 GCF_001698545.2 Rhinopithecus bieti | reverse complement strand
TTTCTCACCATAGTCCAGAATGTGCTCCCGAAGGTCCCTTCTTGGATCCGTCCATGACACTTTCCAAGCTGTGTAATGTAAAGAAAGCTTTATCTATGTCAGATCATTACACATATCACAGAGTAGTTTCTTAGAAAGCTTCATTCCAGTTTTGTCTGAGGCTATTTCCCTTTTCAACATCGGCATCAACATGCTCCCGAATATCTCCTGGTACCTGTTTCTCCAAAAGGGTTTCCCCGAAGCTGTATAAGAACAGAGGTATAAAACTGTGACTGGAATGCACACGTCACAAAGGATTTCCTCGGAAAGCTTCTCTCCAGTTTCGCTCTGAACATATTTCCTTTTCACCGTTAGCCTCAAAGTGCTCCCGAATATCCCATCACACGCTAAACATACACAGGGTTAGAAAACTGTTCAATGAAAATAGAGGCTTATCTGAATGAGAGGAATTAAGACGACACAGAGCAGTTTCACAGAAAGCTATCTTCTGGATTTTACCTGAGGATATTTCTTTCCCCATATTGTAAGGATTGTTCCCAAATGTCCTTCTGCAGATTCCTCTAAAACAGTAATTTCAAGCTGCTGAATCTAAGGAAAGTTTTACCTCTATGAGACGAATACACACATTGCAAAGCAGTTGCTCAGAACGTTTCTCTGCAGGTTTCATCGGAAGGCATTTCGTGGCTCACCACAAGCCTCCAGACATCACTAAATATCCCTTCACAGATTCTTCAAAGACAGAGTTTTGAAACTGGGCAACATAGACTAAGTATTAACTCTGTGAAGTGAACGCACATATCAGAGAGCAGATTCTTCGAACACTTCTTCCTCGATTTTATTTCAGTATATTTCACTATTCGCCATAGTCCTCAATGCGTTCCAAATATCACTTTTCAGTTTCACAGGAACAGTGTTCAAACACTGCCTTTTGAGAAAAGAGGTATAACGTCCTGGATGGAATGCATACATCACAAAGTAGTTTCTCAGAAAGATTCCATCCAGTTTTATCTGAAGATATCTCCTCATTCACCGTAGGCCTGAATGTACTCCCGAATGTCCCTACTCGGATCTCTGCATGATGGAGTTTCCAAACTGTGTAATATAATTAAAGTTTTAACTATGCAAAACGCATAAATATATCTAACACAAAGCAGTTTCACAGAAATCTTCTTTGCAGTTTTTTTCTGAGGATATTTCCTTTTGACCATAGTTGTCGCTATACTCCCGAATATCTCTTGGTAGCTTTTCCTCCAAAAGGATTCTGGAATCCTCTAGGAGTAGAAAGGTATATTTCTGTGAGTGGAATGCACACATCGCAAAGAAGCTCCTCAGAAAACTTCTCTCCTGTTTCTATCTGATGACGTTTCCTTTCACACTGTAAGCCTCAAGACCCTCCAGAATATCCCTTTGCAGACTAAACCAAAACAGTGTTATGATACAGCTCAATGAAAAGGGAAGCTTATCTGTGTGAGCCGAATTAACGTGATAACG
>NW_016903999.1:0-725 GCF_001698545.2 Rhinopithecus bieti | reverse complement strand
CCTTTGTGCAGCATAAATCTACGGCAACACTATCAGCTGTAGCAGGGTACAGACGTTGTACAGGACTGAAGGAATGGCCTAAGCTGGAAATGCCCCAGTTTAGAATGGGGCTCGGGACAGGCCCCTCATGGCGTTTCCCGAAATTGGGTTCCCTTCTTTATCAAACTTAGAGGGACACTGATTAGCCCAATGTTTTCCTTTTTTACATTTTGGACATATTTCAGGCTCAGCAGTTTTCTTTTTTCCCCTATCTGGTGGCCTGACTTGCTGATTTTTTCTATGTTCTTTTTTAGTATGACCATGCTTCCCACAGTTAAAACAAGCTCCAGGACGTGGAGTATTTCCTTTATCCACTCTCAGTCCTGCCATTGCCTGTGCCAACAAAGTAGCTTTATGCAGATTACCTCCAATACTATCACAGGCCTTGATATAATCAACTAAATGTGCTTTCCCTCTGATAGGTCGCAGAACAGCCTGGCAATCGGGATTAGCATTGTCAAAAGCTAATAACTGCAACACTATATCCTGAGCAGCCGAATCTGCAATCATCTTTTAAGAGACTTCTGTAACTGAGCTATAAAATCAACGTATGGTTATTTGGGTCCCTGTTTTATAGCACTAAAGGAAGGATATTTTCTCCACCTGAAGTGATTTCTTCCCAAGTTCTAATGCACACTCCTCTAAGCTGTTCTGTGTCGTCATCCTACATGACCAGTTGTGCATCT
>NW_016903998.1:0-1890 GCF_001698545.2 Rhinopithecus bieti | reverse complement strand
TAAAAGTTGAACAATACAACTTAAGAATATTTTAAGAGTGTAGTATAATTTTAAATCACATTTTCTTTCTCTATTAGTCTTGTTTTATACCAACTGATTTTAGTAATCAAATGATTCACTAATAAGAATCATTATTATGGAAGATCAATTTAGTTACAATAATGGTGGCAAGTGAAATATTTAGAGAGAGAAACAGATATCATCTTCCTTCTAGAAATCTACCAAACAAATTGCTATAAGCGAAGTAGAAGAAACACATACAATGTTTATATCCAAACTATAATTTGCAGTGAAATGAATGAAGGCACATTATGGATAATAAACTAACCCATAAAATAGATTGACTTTTCTAATTGTTCTATTGTCTCCTGCCTTGCTCTTCTTCAACCTCCTGTTTATGGTGTTCCAATAGACCACATTCTAACGTATTCATTTCCATGAGACTTTTGAGGTTCACTAGTTCTTCTTCCAACCTCTCCTGATCCATCTGTAGTATTTCATATTTATTTTGCATCATTTTCATATATAATGCCTGTTGAAGAACTTCAATCTCTCCATCCACATGTCGATCTTCTGAAGATGCAGTTTCCACTGCTTCTGTAAGATCAAACAATAAGGTTTGGTAATGAAGAAGGAAGACTGAGAATAGTCTAACACAAAACTAGTAATTTTAGTTGCAATAAAGTTCAGACACAGAGCCAAACCATATCAAAATGTAAATTACACTTTTAGCCCGGGGCAAGATGATCAACCAGATGCAGTCAGGAAACACCTCTTCCACAGAGAGAAAACAAAATATTAAGTAAATTGTCACACTTTGAACAGATCTTTGGGGGGAAAAGAAGCACATAAAGTCAATAGAGCGGCAATACAGACACTGAGTTTGAAGAGGAAGGAAGCTAGGAAGCCAGATGGAGTCACCAGACACCAGGACCAGCTCTTGGTCCAGAACGGGACCTAAGGAAGCAGAGCGTGAAGGAACTATGGGTCACACAGGCTTGTCATGGACCTCTAAGATCCTAGCTACAAGAGATCCCATGATCCACACAGACATTTGAACTGGCAGAGGGCACTGCCAGGAGCGTAGGGAGACGCAGAGCTCAAACATGCATGGAGCCCAAAAGGTTTCATGCATGAGGCAGCTGCAGCAAAATATAAGAACAGGCACCCACTCCCCAAGGCTCTCCATCTTTCTCTGCATGACTCTAGCCCCTGCTGACAGCTGGACCAGGAGAGAGCAGGGCTGCCTTTCCCGAGGGTCTGAAGTGCATCTGATCTGCACAGCCTGTTTTCTGCCGGGCCCTTCCCCAGCTGATGACTGGTTGCTCCCTCAAGGGTGTACACATAACACAGCCTCCACTGTACCACCTGAGTGTTTTCTGGCAGACCGAAAGCAGTTTTCCTGCTCCAGCACAGCTTATACCTGAGGTACAAGAGTATACAGCTACAAGACCTGTCCCAACTTCCCAGGGTTTGAGCACAGTTAAGGGGTATTGAGCTCATAATTGTGACCCGAGCTCAAGTTGGGGTAGCGCTCCTACTCTCAGAACACTAAGAAGAGTGAGGCACAGGAAAAAACAAACAACTCTATCAAAAGTGGGCAAAGGATATGAACAGACACTTCTCAAAAGAAGACATTTATGCAGCCAACAGACACATGAAAAAATGCTCATCATCACTTGAATCAGAGAAATGCAAATCAAAACCACAATGAGATACTGTCTCACACCAGTTGGAATGGCGATCATTAAAAGGTCAGGAAACAACAGGTGTTGGAGAGGGTGTAGAGAAGTAGGAACACTTTTACACTGTTGGTGGGACTGTAAACTGGTCCAACCATTATGGAAGACAGTGTGGCGATTCCTCAAGGATCTAGAACTGGAAATATCA
>NW_016903997.1:0-1246 GCF_001698545.2 Rhinopithecus bieti | reverse complement strand
TGTGATTTATGCCCTATAGGAAGCCCTTAGAGTCTACCTCCCTACCCGGCGTCCCCCCAACTCCTTCCCCAACTAATAAGGAATCCCCTTCAACCCAAACGGTCCAAAAGGAGATAGACAAAGGGATAAACAATGAACCAAAGAGTGCCAATATTCCCCAATTATGCCCCTCCAAGCAGTGGGAGGAGGAGAATTCGGCCCAGCCAGAGTGCACGTACCTTTTCTCTCTCAGATTTGAAGCAAATTAAAACAGACCTAGGTAAATTCTCAGATAACCGTGATGGCCATATTGATGTTTTACAAGGGTTAGGACAATCCTTTGATCTGACATGGAGAGAGATAATGTTACTGCTAAATCAGACACTAACCCCAAATGAGAGAAGTGCTGCCATAACTGTAGCCTGAGAGTCTGGCGATCTCTGGTATCTCAGTCAGGTCAATGAGAGGATGACAACAGAGGAAAGAGAATGATTCCCCACAGGCCAGCAGGCAGTTCCCAGTGTAGACCCACACTGGGACACAGAATCAGAACATGGAGATTGGTGCCGCAGACATTCGCTAACTTTCATGCTAGAAGGACTAAGGAAAACTAGGAAGAATCCTGTGAATTATTCAGTGATGTCCACTATAACACAGGGAAGGGAAGAAAATCCCACCGCCTTTCTGGAGAGACTAAGGGAGGCACTGAGAAAGCATACCTCTCTGTCACCTGACTATTGAAGGCCAACTAATCTTAAAGGATAGGTTTATCACTCAGTCAGCTGCAGACATTAGAAAAAACTTCAAAAAACTTAGAAACCCTATTGAACTTGGCAACCTTAGTTTCTTATAATAGAGATCAGGAGGAGCAGGCAGAACTGGATAAACAGGATGAAAAAAAGGCCACCGCTTTAGTCATGGCCCTCAGGCAAGCAGACTTTGGAGGCTCTGGAACACAGAAAGCCTAGGGAAATTGAATGCCTAATAGGGCTTGCTTCCAGTGCAGTCTACAAGGACACTTTATAAAAGACTGTCCACATAGAAATAAGCTGCCCCTCATCCATGCCCCTTATGTCAAGGGAATCACTGGAAGGCCCACTGCCCCAGGGGACGAAGGTCCTCTGAGTCAGAAGCCACTAACCAGATGATCCAGCAGGACTGAGGGTGCCCAGGGCAAGTGCCAGCCCATGCCATCACCCTCACAGAGCCCCAGGTATGCTTAACCATTGAGGGCCAGGAGGTTAACTGTCTCCTGGACACTGGTGCG
>NW_016903996.1:0-331 GCF_001698545.2 Rhinopithecus bieti | reverse complement strand
CATACACATACACACACATACACACACACATATACACACACATAGACACACATACACACACAGACACACACACACATAGACACACACATACACACACATAGACATACACATACACATACACACACACATAGACATACACACACAGACACACACACATAGACACAATACACACACACATACACATACACACATGCACACACACACACACACATACACATACACACATATACACACACATATATAGACAAACACACATACACACACATAGACACACACACATACACACACATAGACACACACACATATACACACATAGACACACACACACATA
>NW_016903995.1:0-200 GCF_001698545.2 Rhinopithecus bieti | reverse complement strand
ATTTTCTCAACCTATTAGAAGACATAATGTGATTTCTTCTAATCTTTTCATATGATTATTATACTAATGATGCCGACTAATCATCAAAACTCCAAATCCAACTTAGATATTACATATGATCCTTTTATATATTGATAAAATCAATGTATTAATTTTTTATAGGATTTATGTATCTGTAACTATGAATAGAATCTGGCTTG
>NW_016903994.1:0-385 GCF_001698545.2 Rhinopithecus bieti | reverse complement strand
AAAAGGCAGAAAGATGAGGTTATAATTGGATTATGGTGGCATGAAATTTTGAAGGAAGAAAATTAGGGCACTAAATTAAGGAGGGTAGAAGGAGAGAGACTGAGGAAAGAAAGTCTAGAAAGCATTTAAATCCCAGACAGTGTTTTAATAAGAAGAGTTTTAAATGGCTCAGTATTCATTGTAGATTCATAGTAATCCAATTTTGCAACATGGCAAAGTGAAATGTGAAAGGCAGATTAAAGTTCCAGTACTGGCTGAGATACTTAATGGTTTATAATTTTGGATAAGTTACTTTAAGTTTTCAGCGTTAGTCTCTTCATCTGTAAAATAAATAGGAGTTATTTACTTTAAAAAATGTGTGAAAGTAAAATAGAATCACATATTC
>NW_016903993.1:0-1890 GCF_001698545.2 Rhinopithecus bieti | reverse complement strand
CTTTCTGTCTAGAGTCAAAGAGGTCACTATAAAATGATGAGGATCAACTTGACATGAAGATATAGCAATTATAACTACAGCTGGACCTCTCTATCTATTAATCGAAAATATTCTTAAAAAATAAAAGAATAACAGCAACAAAATGATAGAAATTAAAATACATTATAACTATTTACATTGTATTAGATATTGTAAGTACACTTACATTGTATTAGATATTATAAGTAACGTAGAGATGATTTTTTTTATTATACTTTAAGTTCTAGGGTACATGTGCATAACGTGCAGGTTTGTTACATATGTATACTTGTGCCATGTTGGTGTGCAGTATACAGGACATATGCATAGATTATATACAAATCCTATGCCATTTTATTTAAGGGATTTGAGCATCTGTGGATTTCGGTATCTGCAGGGGTCCTGGAACCAATGCCTTATAGATAATGAGAGATGACTGTATATACACACCCAACATCAGGATAACTAAATATATAAAGCAAATATTGATAGATTTGAAGGGAGAAATAGCAATATAATAATAGTAGGATATTTTATACCTCACTTTCTTTTTTATTAATATTATTTTAATTGAAAATCATAATTATATACATTTATAGGGCAAAATGTGTTTGATATATGTATAAAATATGGAATGAGTATATTAAGCTAAGTAATATATCCATAACCTTGCTTACGTATCCTTTTGTGGTGAGACATTTCAAATTTACTCTCCTTACTTTAGTAATATTAAAATATACAATATTATTGACTATGGGCACCCTCCTATGCAATAGATCTCAAAACGTATTCCTTCTATCTGAAACTTTGTACCCTTTGACCAACAACTCCTCATTCTCCCCCCTTACTCCATTCTCCATCCCTGGAAGACTCTGGTAACCATCATTCTACTCTTTACTTCTATAATTCCAACTTTTTTAGATTACACATGTAAGTGAGGTCCTGTGGTATATGTCTTTCTGTGCCTGGCTTATTTCACTTAGCTTAATGTCCTTCAGGTTTATCCACATTGTCACAAATGACAGAATTTCCTTCTTTTAAAGGCTGAATAGTATTCCATTATGTATATATACCACATTTTCTTTAGCCATTCATTCACTGATGGACATCTAGGTTTATCCTTTATCATACTTATTGTGCATAATGCTGCAATAAACATGGAAGTTCAAATATCCTCTCAAAATACTGATTAAAATTCCTTTAGATATATACTCAGAAGTGAAATACTCAACTTTCAATAATGGTTAGAATATCCAGACAGAAAATTGATAAAGACACAGCTGAGTTGAACAAAACGGTAGACCAGATGGACCTAACTTTCAGATGTACAGAACTTTTCACCTAATAGCAAACAAACATTCTTCTCAAGTACACACAAAACCTTCTCCAGGATAGATCATGTTAGGCCAAAATATAAATCTTAACAAATTTAAGAAAATAAAATCATTCCAAGTATCTTTTCTGACCACAATGAAATAAAACTACAAATCAGTAACAGCAAGAAAATAGATAAATTCACAAATACATGAAAACTAAACAACACACTCTTGAACAACCACTGGGTCAAGGAAGAAATTCAAAGAAAATTTTAAAATATCTCAAGGCAAAAGTGAAAACACAACATATCAAAACATGAGATGAAGCAAAAAATGTACTAAGAAGTAATAGCAACAAGTGGCCACATTAAAAAGTAAAATCTCAAACAATCTAACTTTACATATCAAAGAACCAAAAAAAGAACAGACTAAGCCCAAAGTTAGCAGAAGGAAGGAAACAATAAAGACTAGAGCAAAAATAAGTCAAATTGAAAATAGCTCCTCGTTTATTTATAATTTTATTTATTTTCATTTTCTCTTTTCACAAAAAAATAAG
>NW_016903992.1:0-1894 GCF_001698545.2 Rhinopithecus bieti | reverse complement strand
AGCACCAAGGAAAGCAGAGAAGAAAGTAATCAGGAAAAGATCATAGGAAAGTCATGGAAGAATAAAAAAAGACGCTAGCAAAAAAAAAAAGAAGAGTGCATGCAACTAGGCAGGGTACTGCTTTGAAGAAAAGCTAAGCTGGGAAGTCAGTAAACAGAGAAATCTATAAGAAATAGCCTCTAAATATGATGAACATATCTCTATGTAGATATTCTCCAATAAGAGTAAAATAATTCATCTATAGGATTTACCTGGTCTTGCTTATGAAACAAAACCTATGTCTTGTCACCACAGCTAAGTAAGATCTGCTCTAAAACTTTGATGATAAATCAAGGTACTGGTTACCACTCTAACTGTTAAACATGTTAGAACAACGTCTTGGATTAACCAGTGTTCTAAGGGAAATCTCTAAAATGAGTTAACGTATAACAAAATGTGACTTTGTGAATTGATCCCATCTGGACCTGTACCTTGATCCTAGTGATACACAGGTCTCCATCAATCTATGCCGAGAGGGAAGAGAAGGGATTTGGGAGCAAGGTAGGCTGATGGCAAACTTAAGGTTCAGCTACTTTTCAGCTATGAAATCATAGGCTAATTAATCAACCTCTCTGAACCACATTTGCCTCATTAATACAAAGTAGGTGACAGTAGCACAGATGTTTTGCAAAGCTTTGTGATGACTATGTGAGATGATAAATATTAAGCACGTAATATGTTGTCTAGCCCAGAGTAGAATACTCGACAGATAGTGGTCTCTTTTCTCTGTATTTTCTGAGTTAACATATACATTTTAAAAAACAGCAAAGTCTTACCTGAATATAGACTCTACAGAACTCACATCCACTATTAAAGAAAAAAGTAAATACATTAAAACAACAAATATAAATAAAAGATACAGAATATTAAAACATAAGAGGGCATGATGGCACATGCCTATAATCCCAGCTACTTTGAAGGTGAGGCAGGAGGATCATCTGAGGAGCTCAGGAGTCTGAAAGCAGCCTGGGAGACATCGTAAGACTTCAACTTAGTTTAGAAGGATCATGCACACTTCCATGCATAATTCAGGTCTTGGTTTAAAAGCATAATACTCCAACGCTTTGTTACAAAGACTCAGATGATTTGTTATAAAGCATTTATTTGGGACCATACATCGAGACTATAGTGAAATTATTATTAAGTATACTATTGTTATGAAATTAATGCATTAAGAATGTTTATTTCCCCTCTTTATAGATCTCAAATGCAAGGAAAACAGAATTTATCACAATTTGATATCTGCAAGTGAATTACAGTGTACAAAGAGTCATAATCCAAACAGAACCCTTTAAGACTGACAGAAAACTGTATTATTAGCAGAATTAGTATAAGCAGACAGTATCAACCTTAGAAAGTATAATTTCTCGACAAATGAACTTGGAACAGTTAGAACAGAGTATACAGTAGTCTCTCTTTATCTGCTCTATGTGTAGAAAGACACACAACGTGATTTCCCTCTGTTCTCACACCACCATCATTAAAACAGAAGACATCTGTGACCAAATGTTGGCGGATTTTCTCCACCAACAAATAAGCAATCAATTCTGTAGCAGAAACCAGCTGGTTATCCCCTATTTAGTTCCAACACTGTCTATCTAGAAATAGTCTCAGATCCCACAGTCTGAGGGCTCAGTCTCACAAGACTGCCCTCCCACACCAGTTGCAAATCTGGATCTCTGAAACATCTAACCATCTGGTTTCATGTTGGGGTTCTCACAACTTCATCTTTGGGTTGGATTAACATGCTAGAGTGCCCCAAATCCTAAAGGAAACATACTTACCAGTTTATTATAAAGGGTATTATAAAGGAGACACATGAAGAGATGCATAGGGCAAGTTATAGGGGAAGGAA
>NW_016903991.1:0-2649 GCF_001698545.2 Rhinopithecus bieti | reverse complement strand
GTACCTATTTGTTATAGATCATTTTCCCCTCCGTGGAGGGCTATTGCTCTCCTGTTCATATCTATGTCTCTTTCTTCTAGCTGTCTTTGGGGTGGCTCTGGATCTTGTTAGGACTACTTCTTTGCATCTCTTTTGAGATACCTCTTGCATCCTTGCTTAGTCATAAAAGACTTACTGGTTTTGATTCTGAGTCATTTGGTAGATACCTTCTGTTTAAATGCAAAGAGGGATAAAAAATATTCAAAAGCTGGAATACTGCCGATTTGTCCCAGCAAAATCTGATGATGAGAGATTTGAAAAGATTTTGTAAGAGCCTTATGGTCATCAGCTTAATTAAAAGCTGACATTCAAACTATGTATTGTTTAAACTTCCCTATTCTCTTTCAGATCCTGTTTCTCACACAGGAATCTTTTCAGTGAACTGAAACGCCATCTTAATTGTATGTTCAGTCCCTCTGTTGACTTCCTTTCTTATTGGCAAGAGTTTTGCTTAAACAAAAAACGAAAACTTCATTGGCCTTTTGGGAAGCTTAAGATGTATCCACACTGGTTCCTCTTGGACTCAATGCTCCATTTGATTCTTGTTCTCCTTTTGCCACTTTCAGTCTTCCACCCAGTTCCCTTTAATCATTGATTATTCCTCCTTCAAACCCATATTTCTTTCATTTGGCCAATCATGGATAAAATGTACTGAAAGGAAACATGAGAGTTATAGTTGTCACATAAAGGGATCAAAAGGGACTTCTAGGAACACTCATATGCCTTCAAAACACAGCCAAGGTACCACTGTCCCCTTTTGGGTAACCTATCTTCCTCATAGAGCCCCAACAGTCACAAGTAGGTTCAGCCCTAATTCATTCATGGGCTCCACCCTGAATTCAATAATCTAGTTAATTTAAGAAACAGAAACTTAAAAGCCACCTGTTCAACTAAATGGATCTTCCAAATACAACTTTTCAATATTTGCTGCCCATTTTCAAACCTGCTGTAAAAAAATTCACATCTGTAAGAAAACTCTCCATCTGTAAGGGAATCTTCCCTCTCTACACCAAAACCACTGGAAACCTATATAATGGGAAAGGCATTCCCTTAAAAGTTTCCATAACAAACTTTTGTTTAAGGTATTTTCCTGGTTATTTGTCTTAAATGGACCTTTACCTATGCCCTTCTTTGTCTTGGCAAATAACGATGTTTACATCTAAGTTCTCTGTCTTTGAGACAGAAATTTTCTATCTTAATTCATGTAGGGCCATCCCATTAGAAGTGCAAGTTTAAGGTTGCCTAGCTAACAGTTGCATAGGGCAATGAAACAGGTGATCTCAAGATTGGTCTAAATGGGGTGCAGAAGGCCTATTTGGAAGTTGGCAAATGAGAATTTCAATGAAAGCTATAAGATTTGATTCTGTGTCTCTATGTTATATGTCTATATCTGTTGTGTATATGTGATATTTCTAAGCAAACCAATATAATCGTTGGTAAACAAAGCTAGTTTTAAAACTGTTGATAAAGGCCAGGCACAGTGGTTCATGCCTGTAATACCAGCACTTTGGGAGACCAAGGCAGGTGGATCACCTGAGGTCAGGAGTTCGAGATCAGCCTGGCCAACATGATGAAACCCCTTTCTACTAAAACATAAAATTAGCTGGGCATGGTGGTTGGTGCCTGTAATCTCAGCTACTCAGGAGGTTGAAGCAGGAGAATGGCTTGAATCTGGGAGGCAGGGGTTGCAGTGAGCCAAGATCACGCCATTGCACTCCAGGCTAGGTGACAAGAGTGAAACTATGTCTCAAAATAATAATAATGCTAATAATAATAATAATTGATAAAATGGAAAGTCTTTAGAACTATACTAAATATAATTCAGACATTTTGCCTGGGTCTACTGGTTAGATAGGTTTATACTGTCTGTGCTACAATTTTCAAGGTCATGAAACTGCTCCTTCTGTAATATTTTTTATGCTTGTCTAATCTGTCTGTAATCTAAAGTTGTAAATGCTGGCTGCTTGATTCTTCCAAATCCTTGTAAATATCTTTATGTGACCTTCTGTCTTTGGTTTTGAGCCTCTGGACTCCAGAGTCTGGAGAGGTGGCCATAGTAAGACCTGGAAACATATGTGTGTCCATGGCACGTGGCCCACCAGCTGCCATGTTTACATTTCTGTCCTCTGTCCTGGGTTGTAAACCTGGCATATGGATCCAGGACCCAGAGAGTCCCTGTTCTTCATACCTGTCCTGAATGCCATGTGAGTAACTCAGCACCCATGACAACTGGGGAAGACATTCGCAAGGGTACCTGTGTCATAGTTTCAAAATACTTTTCAGTAAAGTCTTTAAAAGTCTTGTGATGTGAAATTAAGTAATAGTCATAAAATGTCTGTATGTCTGTATCATTTCTAAGGTAAAATACTATAATATTAACTATTAAATATAACTAAATTTATATGCTTTAACATCTTATTTTTATATGGTATAGAAAAGCTAAATATATTTAGATCTGTTAATTAAAAACTAAGAAAACATATCTTTCTTACAAATTATGAAATGGTTTTCATCTACAAATAGTGATATGAAACAGTTCAAAATTACTTCCTAGGTTTTCACTAGAAATTAAGGTTACTAAGAGTTAATATTTAAATTAATATAATTAAA
>NW_016903990.1:0-2358 GCF_001698545.2 Rhinopithecus bieti | reverse complement strand
TAATGAGCTCAGATTTTAAAATAACTGCTTCAGAATTGTTTTAGGACTGGTAGAAAGAGAAAGAAAAGGCTTTCAAGTATTAGTATAGATTCCTCTGACACTTCTTTCTCAGAATGGGGATGTTTATGTCATCTTAAACTGCTTAGTATCCTCCCTTAAAAGTGGCACCTGTATATTGGACTAAATACAAGCATTTCACAAGTACAGTGAAAATTATAGTAATAATAGTAGTAGGTGTGTATTAGGTTGATTTTACTGTGGTGGTCTTAGGGACAAATTGGTTTTCTTAATGATAACTGATAATAGTTTTGACATATGTGTGCCAGACTCTGAGAAAATAAGTTAAGGTTTCAATCCCCAAAAGGTCTTACACAGTCAAAATATGCCAAGTATGAAATTAGTGGGTTTACTTGGAAAACACAGGCCCTTAGAGTAGTTCACATGTATTAAATTCTTACTTTGTACTAGATGCTTTGTTAAAATTATTTGTTTATTTGATTTCAATTAATTTTACTAAAGCACAATCTTTATACACATTTGTTAAATGAGGATACTATGGATTAGTGAGGAAAAGTCACTTAGAAGTGCTCACCCAAATAAAAGTAGATGTGCTATGATTTAAACGTTAATTACTTTGTTGCATTAAGAATGTTTCATTCTGATGCTTGTGGCCTATGGAGAAACACATCAAATGTAGATAATAAAATTCAATTGTAGGGGATTAATGAAAAGACCACTTAGTCAAGCGAGTAGACTCTTCATCTCACTCATTCTTTAATCTATTTAATGTTAGGTGGTTTGGTTTATGGAGATGCTGGGTAATGATCATACTCCAAACTCTTGGTGTTATCCTCCCAATCATTGTAATAATAGTCTCCCTGGTGCACTGTATTCTCTCAAAGATTTTAAATGTTTTCATGCAGCCATCTCTGGAATGTCAAATGGTCTCTTTTCAACTGGAATGACAAAAGCTGGAAGAAATGTGATACCATGAGGACACTGTAAAGTATGAATAACATGTTGAGACTGGAAACTTAAAATGATGGTAACTGAGAGTGACTCTAAGGCCCTAAGTTTTGATCACACTCTCACCTAAGTGAGAATCTGGCCCAAAAGGGAATTTTTTTTTTTTGAACAAAATTATGGGAGGTCATTCTTTTGGACTGAGCTCGTGCACTAGGCCCCAACAGACCAAACCAAACTAAAATGGAGTCACTTGTGCTAAATGTGACATAATCAAGCTAAGGCTCTAAGAAAACACATAGATCATAGAACAGACCAGGTTTTGTTCTTCTCTTGTAAACAGGATGTTCCAGCATGAGGAGGTACCCTCTACTCAGTCCTTTTCCCTCCTTGTAAAACCCATTGTTCTACTATGGGTTTCAAAACCATATAAGTACATTTACAATAGTGATAGTAATATTAATGACTAAGGTTTTGATTGATCTCTCAAAATTGAGAAAATGACCAAAAGGGAGAATTCTTAAAGCAAACTAAATATGTCCTGAGAAGGACTCCCTACTTCTATATCTGCGTCCTCGTGGATGAACTGTAACCTAGCTTAATAGTCAAAGTTGAAAACCTAACTTAGTAGTATATGCACCTGTAACACTTGCTGAGTGTTGGCAAATCGCAGCAGCCATACTTCAACCACTCATAGACTGCTGAGTGCTCAAATTGTGTTCTAATAAGGCAAACACTGAGCTGTAACCAATCTCACTGTTTCTGTACCTCACTTCCAATTCCTGTACATCACTTTACCTTTTTTCCTCTATAAATTTGTTCTGACCACGAGGCTTCCCTGAAGTCTCTGTGAATCTGCTGTGATTATGGGGCTGCCCAATTCCTGAAAGTAAATTAAACTCCTTTACATTTAATTCAGCTGAAGTTTTCTTTTATCAATAAAGCAAACTTATATCTCACAAGCAGTGGTTTAGAATCTCTTCATATGTTTCTCATTTAATTTTGCTATCATCTTTTGAGATAGATATTACTATTATTTTCAGGTATGTTTTGCTTTAAATATGAGCTCTTTATAATGGCTAAAAGTCAATCTAAAATTATCCAGAAGGATTTCAGCAAGATGTGCACTAGGAAGTTCCAGGCCCTCATGCCCCAATGGAATCATTAAAACTATAATTAGATCCTGAATAAAATAACTTCAGTGTAGCTCTGGAAAATGATGAAATGTCTCCTGCAATCAAGCGAAAGCCAAATCAAGAAAAAAGCCACATTTGAAGTGGTACAAATTTATATCATTATTACTTATAAATTGGCAATTTATATCTGTATAAATTTATGGAGTATAAAGTGATGTGATGATTTATGAATAAATGTGAAATAATTAAGTCAAACTAG